>NW_024870476.1:0-158353 GCF_013358625.1 Macadamia integrifolia
CTGAAGAGGACTGGTGGACCCCTGAGGAGTTAGAGCACGGCGCTGACTGCTTGTGCGAGAGCTGTGCTGCAGGACAGCAGTTCTGAGGCCGAGCTGAGCTCCACCTTGGAGGCCGTGCTGAGCTCCACTTCCGAGGCCGAGCTGAGCTCTTCTACATGATGCCGAGCTGGGCACAACCCCTGATGCCGAGCTGAGCTCCAGCCTTGAAACCGAGCCGAGCTGTGTACTCTGATGGTTTTTGATGATTTCCTGTATATACTTGATATTTGAATTTTATTCTTTTGTGTATATATCATGCCTTCGGGCCCAAATGTATATAATTATTGTATCACAATTCGGGTATCAAGTATATGGGATTTATTCACAGGTAAAACTTAGTCTTCCGCTGATCTGATGAACTTATGTTAGTGTGCGTATGCTGTGGTGGAATACAGTATCTGATGATCCTGGCAGGTTTGGGTTAACCGGTGTTAACTCGGTCACCGCTCCGGTTCAGTGTGAACGGGGTGTGACATCACTGGTTTCACATTTTTTCCTCTCACCTTCCATATGAAGATGACCCAAATCCCCACTATATTACCATCCTTTTCCATCGACCTCCTCCGACCTCGTTTTCGACAAATCTAAGGTTACCTATCATGATTCCAACATAGATCTAAGATCGATTCAAAGTTCCAAGCTTGGGTTTTACCTCTTTGCTCAAGAACACTTCAAAACTCTTAAATCTTCTCTTTAGCTCAAGAGATCAACAAATGCTTCACAAATCTTGTAAGTTTTTCCTCAAAATCCTTCAGAAACAACATGTAGGTCCTTTATTAGGTCTTAGATTTACGTTCCAAAGAGAGGTTAACAAGATCTAAAGGATTTCTACCCAAATCATAGGGTTTCATCTAGGGTTTCATGAGGGTTAAAAGAATACCGTCTTTACTCACCTCAAAACATAGATCTCAAGGTGGGGATCACTAATCTGGCATTGAAATCGAAAGATTCAACCTCGGTGACTCACGACGACCATCTTCTTTCCCATTTCTTCCTTCTTCTTTCCTTTTCTCTCATTCTTTTCTCTCTCTTCTTTACTTTTCTCACCCGCTGTGTAAGACAATAAATAATGGTGAAGAAAGTAATAAACGCTATTTATAGTGGGGTCAAAATATCTAAAGATCAGAGTGGTTGGTCACACTAGTGGGTTTGACCCATCTATGACCACCACCAATCGGCCAAAACCACTATTGGTAATCAATTAACACGCATACTTAACATAAAATACGACCATATACCTTTATTACACGTACATGTCTCGGTGAAACGTGCAAGTGCACGGCTTGGGCACACGGACTTCACTAGGCACCGATTCCAACTCATCTGGCTAACCCGAGTTCAAAGTCACCCTTGCCATCATGTTCCATAAGGTACTCGCCTCGGCTCGCTCGGGTTCAGGTCCTGCAAGACCAAATCAGACCAACTGGGTAATTAGATTAGGTTTAGAAAGTAAGGTATCACATTTACCCCCCCTTTTTGAAAATTTCATCCTCAAAATTGTGGTACCTTGTTGTCCGAAAAGATGAGGATACTTGGCTTGGATGTCATCCTCTTTCTCCCAAGACGCTTCTTCAAGTGAATGGTTGGCCCATTGAATTTTCACCAAAGCGATGGAGCGTTTGCAAATAGTCTTTATTTTTCTGTCATATCAGCTTCTAAATATTCTGATTCTACGGGCAATACATGTGATGGATCATGGATGTACCACTTTAACATAAACACATGGAACACGTTGTGAACATTGATGAGAGAGGGTGGAAGAGCCAACATATATGTTACGGAGCCACCTTGAGCTAAGATTTCAAATGGGCCAATATACCTCAAACTTAGCTTGCCCTTCCTGTGGAATCTATACAACCCTTTGGTAGAAGAGATTTTAAGGAATACCATCTCCCCGGCTTGGAATTCAATATCTTTCCTACTATTGTCTGTATAGCTCTTTTGGCATGATTGTGATGCCTTAATCCTTTCCCCAATGACGTCAATCTTGTCACATGTCATTTGTATCATTTCTGATCCAAGCATCCGCCTCTCACCTACTTCATCCCATTATAGGGGTGTTCTACACTTTTTGCCATACAATGCCTCATACGGAGCCATTCCAATTGTGTTTTGATAGCTATTAATATAGGAAAACTCCATAAGAGGTATATATTCTTCCCAAATGCCATTCATTTTCATTACACAGACCCGGAGCATATCTTCCAGTATTTATATAGTTCGCTTTGGCGTTCCATCGGTCTATGGATGAAAAGCAGTACTCAGATTCACTTGTGTCCCTAAGGCTTGTTGGAGACTTTTCCAGAATCTTTATGTGAATCTTGGATCTCTATCTAACACAATGCTTACCGGTACTCCATGTAAACGAATTATGTTATCCATATAAAGTTGAGCTAAATTATCCATGGAGTAATTGGTCCTGATCGGGATAAAATGAGTAGTCTTGGTAAGCCTGTGGACTACTACCCAAATTGCATCCATTCTCTTGGGTGTACAGGGTAGTCCTATGACAAAGTCTATAGTGATCCTGTCCCATTTCCACTCTAGTACTAGGAGTGGCTATAGAGTAACATATGGTCGATGCCTTTCTGCCTTGACCTTTTGACAGACGAGACATTTTGCTACATATAAGGCAATAGTGGTCTTCATTGCTAGCCACCAATAGCTTTGTTTGAGGTCTTTGTACATCTTCGTACTTTCGGGTTGAAAGGAGTATTCAGAACTATGTGCCTCCTTCACAATCTTATCTTGTATCTCTATGTCATCAGGCACACACAACCTATCCCAAAATAGCAATGCCCCGTCGTTGGCTATTGTGAAGTCAGGGTCATTCATTGCCTGCTTTTGAATTTTTGGCATGATCCTTTGCAGCTTAGGATCCAAAGATTGTTTCGCTATCACCTCTTGTCTGATGGATGGATGTACCTGTAAAGCTGACGAGGGTATAGTCAACTGCTTAACATCATTTGACTGATGCTCAAGCTTCAATGTTGCTTCCTTATATAGAAGGATTTCATCCATCAATATCACCTCTTGTATCAATTGTGGACTGACAACTAAGTACGAAAGTGACACTGTCTTAGCCTTCTGATTTAGAGCGTCAACCACCACATTAGCTTTGCCTGGGTGATACTGAATGTCACAATCATAGTCCTTCATCACTCAAGCCATCTCCTTTGCCTCATATTTAAATCTCGTTGGGTGAAGAAGTATTTAAGACTCTTGTGGTCATTGTATATTTCACACTTCTCCCCATATAGATAATGATGCCAGATCTTCAAGGCAAAGATGATTGGCGCCAGCTTTAAATCATAAGTGGGGTAATTCTTCCATACTCCTTGAGTTGCCTAGATGCATATGCTACCACCTTGCCGTGTTGCATGAAAACACAGCCCAACCCTATCTTGGATGCATCAGTATAGACTATCATCCCACCTATACCATTTGGAATGGTCAATAGAGGAGCTGACACTAACCGCTTCTCCAACTCTTGAAAGTTGTTTTCACATTCTTCTAACCACTCAAACTTTACACCTTTACTGGTCAACTTGGTCGTTGGCACTGAAATTGGAGAAAAATTTTCGATGAAGCGTCGGTAGTAGCCTACTAAGCCCAAGAAGCTTCTGATCTCTGTTACATTCTTGGGTTTTTCCCACTCTACTATGGCTTTCACTTTGTCTGGGTCTACTTTGATCCTATCCTTAGACACCACGTGTCTTAGGAATCCTACTTGCTTGAGCCAAAATTCACATTTGCTGAATTTGACATATAATTGCTACTCTCTTAGTCTCTGCAGTATCATTCTCAGGTGTTTTGCATGTTCTTCTTATAACTTCGAGTAAATCAATATGTCATCAATGAAAACGATGATCCACTTATCGAGGACATCATGAAATACCCTATTCATTAAATCCATAAAAGCAGCCGGTGCATTGGTTAGCCCAAAAGACAGAACTAAGAATTCATAATGATTATATCGGATTCTAAAAGCTATCTTTGGTATATCACTACTCTTTATCGTGAGCTGGTAGTAACCCGATCTGAGATCAATCTTTGAAAACACCTTAGCACCTTGTAGTTGGTTAAATAGATCATCGATGTGTGGCAACATATACTGGTTCCCAATGGTTAACTTGTTCAGTTCCTAGTAATCGATGCACATACGCAAACTACTATCATTTTTCTTAACAAATAAGACTGGTGCATCTCAAGGTGAGACACTTGGGCATATAAACCCCTTTTTCAACAAAATCTTACAACTGCGTCTGTAGTTCCTTCAACTCGGCTAGTGCCATTCTATACGGAGCCTTAGACACTGGGGCAGCTCCAGGAATCATATCAATGGCAAACTCCAACTCTCTGTCAGGCGGTAGCTAGGTTAGATCATCTGGAAAGATATCAGGGAATTCCTTGACTACCTCTAATTCCTCCAGTGGTGTAACCTTTGCATCCACATCTACTACTGATGCAAAATAGCCCTGACATCCATCTTCTAATAAATTCACCACTTGCAATGAAGAGATAATGGTCTTTTTAGGTCACCTTGACCTTTTAGCTTGAAATACAAGCTCTCCTCCTTTATCATCCAACACTTTAACTTGTTTCTGGACACATGTCAGATTTTCTCGATGATCCGATATCCAATCCATACCCAGAATGACATAAAAAATTCTGCATGTTGAATTTGATAAGCTGGGCATCCAGTTTCTTTCCATTAATCCCAACTGAACATGGCCCACTCACTTCTTTTAATTGTTCCACAGTGCCCGTGGGCGTGCTAACAACTAACTTGCATTCTAAAGTCTTAGATGACACATCAAGCTTCCTAACAAATGTCTTAGACACAAATGAATGCGAAACTCCAGAGTCGAATAAGACATATGCAGGTATACCTGACACAGATAAGACACCTAGCATTGCATTGCATATAAGTAAGTTACTCAAATTTTTAATCACAAAGTCTTTTAATTAGAGTGTACCTGCTACTACTTCAGTACTGGATTCAGCCTCCTCAACTGTTAGGGCACACATCCTTCCCTGAGGCTAGGTTCCTTGAGTCAATGCAGGTCTCTGGATAGGGGGTCGAATAGGCGGTGTCGCTGCTGGGTACCAGCAATCCTTAGTGAAGTGCCTGTACGAATGACAATTATAACATTGACTTGAAAATTTCTAAACTGGAGCGGGAGTTCTCTGTACTGATCCTGGTGCAGCTGGAGGATGAGGGGGTCTTGGAGCCGTTGGCACCACACTAGTGATGGGGCAGAAAGATGTAGTGCCTGGTCCACTAGCGGGTCGGGAAGGATAACTCAATGGCATGTAGGGTTGTCTGTAGTTGGGACCATAAGAGTATGACCTACAAAAACTCTTGCTCGGGCTACCCGAATCAGCATATGGGTTCACCCTCTTCCACAGTCCCGGTGTAAGGGGTGGCTCTCCCCTTTGTTTATCTTCCATTGTCTTGGCTTTTTGCACAATTTGTGCATAATTAGTTAAATCTAGAACCTCCAGCACTGTACCAATAGATGTCTTTAGCCCCTTCAAAAATTTTTGGGCTTTTTCCTCAACTGACTTAATATGGCGACGAGCAGAATAAAATAAGCTTTCAAACTGTTGCTGATACTCTAGAACTGTTTTACTTCCTTAAGTTAGTGCCATAAACTCTGTCTCCTTGTGGTCTCTGAAGCTCTTTGGATAGTAATTTGATAAGAACAATTCCTTGAATTGTTCCCAAGTAGGCTCTGGGTGGGTTGCCATCAATATAGGGTTGGAAGCGTTCCACCAAGAATCAGCTTCATTTTTAAGTTGCAACCCAGCACATATAAGCTTTTGTGCCTCTGTGTACTCTACAATATCAAATGCTTTCTCCAACTCTTGGATCCATTGATCCGGCTCTAGTGGGTTGTTACTCACCTTAGTAAAGATGGGTCGCATATACTTCTTAAAGACTCCACCACCTTTGCCATAGTGGTAGATGGCGGATGATAAGGTGGATAAGCCAGATAGTAGGGATAGGGTAAAGGAATCATAAATGGTGGAGTACTATATGGTGGAACAGGAGGGGTACCTCCTTGCTGATCTTGAGGAATAACCCTAGACGGTGTTCCTCCAGATTGCACTCCAATACCTGACCCCACGAGAGGGTCCTGTGGAGTAACCCCTCTAGGAGGTTGGCCCGTTAGAGTAGGGTTCAAGTATTGTTGCATAGAAGGTATGAAAGTTTGTTGCTACTGAAGCAATTGCTGCTGAAAGGCCCCTTGCGATTATTGTATAAGGGTCACCACATCACTAGGAGTGATGACATGTGGGGGACCCAGAATTTCATTCACGGGTGGGTTACCCTGAACTTCCTTCGAATCATGATCCATTTATGGTGGTGGATGAGAGGATTTCCCCATGGGTCGAGGGCCACAAAAAATGGGTGGTCGACCATGAGAGGTACCACGGGCATGACCACTGGATCTAGTACGTACCATGGTGTTCTGTACCTGAATTATTCTAAAATGTAAGCATTGATTGAGTGCCACGACATTTGTATATATATTTACAATCAAATGCATTTTATATCACAGGTTACATTGATATACCACACCACAAAATCCAACGCAGCCGCAATTATTTATTCAATACATAGTTCGGTCTCACAACAATGCTTAACTAGGCGGCAAAACACCTCTAATGGTGTTTAATTGGGGCCCACTGGACACAGAATAGGAAAAATTTTAAACTTAGGCCATTTTGGGCCTTGATACCTAAACCGACGGGGAAGACCGATTGGCAAGGTCAGGCTGGGGCCCGTCGGTCGACGGCCACCAGTCACGACCGAGTGACTTAAAAAGGGGTTTTTAAAACCCTTTTTTCCCACTTTCTTCTTTCTTCCTTTCTAACTCTCAGGTTAGGATGATTTGAGGGTGGGTCCGTTCCAGCGCTTTAACTCGCGATCTCACTTACAAATCGGCGTTCATCTCTTCTTCATCATCTCAAGTACTCAAGTAAGTTCCAATTCCTCCATTTTCTCTTTGAGAATGTTGTTTTTTGGTATTCTTTCATTATAGAAACTCATAATCTCATCATATACTTCATTTCCTCTATGGAATATTTGTTTTCTTGACAATGTGATGATTTATTTATGCTTCTCATGGTTTGTTGGCCTTAATTGACCGATTTATAGATAGAAATCTCAAATTCTTTGCCCTAATTTCTTTGTTTTAGGGGTTTCTTCTTTATTACAAATTGATGGTACCCATGCTATTTTTCACTCTCAATGCATACACACATTAGTAGAGAAGTCATTTCCATTCATATGTGCATGGGTTTTCTTCCTTCTGATACAACTTTGCCCCTTTATGGTTAAAATCTTTGGAATTTGGGGTTTTTCTTCATTTCTTCGTTTTTTTCTTATGAATGACAATGCCACTATGTCCATCCTCTATCAATGACTTGCAAAGTAGTTGAATAACTCCTTGGTAGGGTACTTACACTTTTCCTTATGATTGTCTCAACTTTACCCATGTACAAACTCCATTTTCTCTAAGTTATCATACTCGGAGTATTCCATCCTGTTTCTTCAATTTAATTGAAACCATTACCATCATTCTGATTATCATCTCCCATTCAATTGTAATTGGGCATTAAGTAGGTTCTCACACTCATATGCTTCCTCATTACATATTATTTTATTTCTTTCCAAGTTCATTCCTTTAATATCATTGCATTTTGATATTTATCCATGCATTTCGGGGTTCTTTAATCCATGTCATTTGTCATAGGGTTCATCTCACCCCCCATTTTTTTATTTTAAATATTGATTATCACCTTCTTTTCATACCCCCTGTTCATTTCACTTACACATCTCCCTTGTGTTTTTAGAATGTCTTCTAGAAAGGGAAAAGAGGCTGCCTCCTCCTCCAAAAGGAGGAAAACTACTCCATCTAGAGGGAGAAATGCAGTTCTGGGTTCTTCTTCATCATGGGCTTGACTCGCAAGCAACCCCCCATCAATCCGATAAACTTTTATGAGAGTTTATTCCACAGCCTTGAGACGGCTGTGGCCTAGTCCATCTTCACCAAAAAGTAGGTTATGTTGGAGAAGACGATGGTGACTGAGGATTTTGCAGATTACCAGATGTTGGAGAAATTCACTTCCCTGGGTTGGGATCCCATGTTTCATCTCGACGGTCTTTGCTACAAGGATCTTGTTCGATATTTTTATTACAACCTGGAGGTGTCCTATGAGAATGGGGAGTACTCTCTTACTAGTCTGGTGAAGGAAGTAAATATCATTTTGACTGTGGATTTGTTGTCAGTCATTTTAGGCATCTCACCTGAGGGTGCCCATTTTTATAATCCCCCGAGGATCAAGGCGGTGGGTCCAGACTTGAGTTTTGAGAAGCAAGAGCACATGTTTAGGACTATTTGTGGCCACAAGGAGCGTCCGTTATTTGAGATAGCTTATAATGTAGACGCCCGAGTGTTTGCACAACTGGCCCAGTTTAACCTGCTCCCCAGAGCGGGTCAGAAGAATCAGGTGAGCTTTATGACAACTTATATTGCTTACAGCATCTTTGTGGCCTTGGAAGAGGATGCACCCCATCTTTGCCTTCCTTATGTCATGATGAAGATGATGGAATACCACATGGATCATCCTAATGACTCTTGTTTCCCTTACGGAAGATTGCTCACTAAGGTATTTGAGTACTTCCAAGTGAACTTATTGAGTGAGGAGGGGAAGTACTCAGGAGATAAGTTCACTAAGGTAAAGTTGTGGAGGATGGGGTTACCAATGCCAATGGAGGCACCACAGGAGGCGGAAGAGCAAGGGCTAGAGAGCATGGAGGGAGAGTACATCAGTGAGAAGGATGATGATTATTTCCCTCATCCAGATGAGGAGGAGATTGATAAGGAGGATATCCTCGAGGAGGAACCTTTAGAGTCCCACACTACTGATCCACACTCTATAGCTCCACCACCTTCAGGTGGGGCTTTTGATTTTTAGAGGTTGTTGGACAGCATTAGTGCCCTAAAGGAAGGGCATGACAAGATTTCTGAGCACGTGGAGGAGAGCGTTGCCCAGGAACTGGCGATACAACATAGGTTGGGGAGGCTGGAGACGAATTTTCAGACTCTAACAGAGGACTTGTATAAAGTTTCCAAGGGCATCACTCTTGATTTTTGTCGAGTGCAAAGAGAGACGGTCCTGATAAATGACAAACTAGATTTTTATTACTACCAATTCCATTACAAATCATGGCCCAAGCGAGGAAGTTCATCCACCGTGCCCAACAACGATTGATGAATCGACGGATTCTCCTCTACTTTCCTTCTTTCCTATATTTTTCTATCGGATGGTATTTATTCTGATATCTTGGGGGTTGTATATTCTGATACATTTCTATGATTTTGGGAACTTGGATATTTATGTGGATATTTATTACTTCTGGATGGTTTTACTTATTTTGATTTATTCTGTTGTGGGTTGGCGGTGACAGTGTGTGTTACCCCCTTTATAATTATCTTTCTGTATGTGATTTATCAGGTGGCTTTTGTAAAATTTTAGAAATTCAATATAACACCATTATGCTGCCAAATTTTTTTATTACATTTTGACTTAATGGTTAATGGAATTGACCAATTAGTCTTTTTGAGTCCTACACTCAAGTATGAAATGAAATGTAAAGATTTAGACATTTGATCTCATTACAAGTTTTAATTCTTTAAAGCTTTTATGTTTACCCAATCCCAGGGTCCTATTATAAGACTCTATGGGATCTAACTTGTATGCTATGAGTGGGTAGAGTATCACGCTCTAATACCACCGCTGTCACACCCCGTTCACACAGAACCAGACCGGTGACCTAGTTAACTCCTATTAACCCAAAACCTGCAAGGATTATCTGATACAGTAACCACATCACAACATACACGCATACTAAGTCAAGTAAATTATGTATTTCAGCAGAAGTCTTATATGTATTTACCTGTAAATACCCCAATACTCTTGATACCCAAATTGTATTATATAATACATTTATATGTGGCCCATAGGCTTGATATATATACAAAAAATACAATTTAAACATCTAGAGCAAAAAATGGATAACATTTCAAAGTAATAAAAAATAATCCTAGTATGGTATCAATGTTGCTGACCCGCAACACAGCTATCGCACGGGCATTCGGCCCCCTTCCTAAGATCTTTAGGGACCCACTAATCCTCCACTGAAAACTCCACAGTGGATAAGCTGTAAAATCATCTAAAAAGTGGAACACACGTGAGATGAGCTCACTAGCCCAGCAAGGGAAAAGAAAGACCCAGCAAGCATACGTAATACAAACGAACCTATATGCACGCAGTTCATTTTATTATCTTAGTCCACCTAGACAACAATTCTAAGTCATAGATTATGTGCTACTCATAACCACAGTGGGCGTATGCTCCAAGTACGAGCCGCGAACGCCATTCCGAGATAATCCCATAGGGTTACCGGAGAAGGCCAGCCATGGGTACCAAGAAGGCCAGCCATGGGTACCAAAAAAGTAAATTACTGTTCCTTAGTGACATTAAAGTAAATTACTGTTTCTCAATGACATTAAAATAAATTACTGTTTCTCAGTGACATTAAAGTAAAATGGGTCTTACCCTATATTAAATTGAAATACTGTTTCTCAGTGACATTAAAGTAAAATGGGTCTTACCCTATATTAAATTGAAAGAAATAGGATTGACCCTCTTGTTATATCACCAAAGTTATCGATAATCCTAATGATCAACCGGACGTACTTCTAACTGCCACCGTTGGTACACAACCTTGGGCTTCCTCCCAGTGATATACCCAACATCTAAATCCCTGCTGGGAAGGATTGCAGTACAGGGATATATCATTCCTAACCACATGCTCCTATGTGAGATAGTACAACTGCACAGTACCACCACGTCCTATTCCATGGGCTACCAATGCATTTGTGTCCAAGCCGACTATGGCATCTAGTCTAGCAATGCAATATATTCGATATTTTAAAGTCATTCATCTCATATCTCAAAGTAAGAATAAGCATTTAACAATTAAAGATAATAGCATGTCAAGTCCTAAATGAATTTCATAATGTACACATCAATGCATGCAATGGCACACGTGGATGACTAGTCTACACACAATAATGAAATGATGATATGGCTAGTCTACAACGAAAATGCAATGGTGAAAAACACTCAAAAATAAAGTCAATGTCTTCTCCCCACTTACCTAGTTGTGTACAAAGATCACTCTTGATACGAGGAAGATCCGACGTGCGATGACGCGCATTTCTAGTACAACCTATCATATAAGAGGTCAAGTTTAGTATGACTCCACTTTAGGTTCATAACCATTGAGGTATGATGATCCCAATGTTTTTAAAACTACTAGAGAAGGTTACCTGATAAATTTGGGCCCAATTGAAACCCGAGAAGTCGATTGGTAGGTCAACCAATGGGCAAAGCACCTACTAGTCCTTGCTCTACCCAGAGGCTCTGCCTAAACCGACGGGTCAGAAGAGGTGGGCCAAGGGCCCACCGGTCTTGCTCGTCGATCGAGCTAGCAGCTTTGTATGAACCAATGGGCCAGAAGTGGTGGGCCAGGAGCCTGTCAGTCTTGTGCGCCGATCGAGCCAATAGCTCAACTAGGACAAGTAAGCTCTGGATTGATGGGTCCGACCATTTTCAGACACCCACCACTCGGAATCGGGATCTTTTAATGTTCTCTTCCTTTCTTCATCCACCTTGGGGAAACCAAAAGGGGTCGATTCGACCTCGTTTTTCATAAATCTAAGGTCACATATCATGATTCCAATATAGATCTATGATCGATTCAAAGTTTAAGTTGGGTTTTACCTCTTTGCTTAAGAACACTTCAAAACCTTCAAATCTTCTCTTTAGCTAAAGAGATCAACAAATGCATCACAAATCTTGCAAGTTTTTCCTTAAAATCCTTCATAAACAACATGTAGGCCCTTCATTAGGCCTTAGATTTACATTCCCAAGAGAGGTTAATAAGATCTAAAGGATTTCTACCAAAATCACAGGGCTTTATTTTGGGCTTCAGGAGGGTTTAAGGAATACCGTCTTTACTCACCTCAAAACGTAGATCTCAAGGTGGGGATCACTAATCCGGCGTCGAAATTGAAAGATTCAACCTCGGTGACCCACGACAACCATCTTCCTCCCTATTTCTTCCTTCTTCCCTTCTCTCTCCTTCTTTTCTCTCTCTTCTTTATTTTTCTCACCCACCGTGTAAAACAGTAAATGAGGGTGAAGAAAGTAATAAAAGCTATTTATAATTGGGTCAAAATATCTAAAGATCAGAGTGGTAGGTCACACTGGTGGGTCCAATCCATCTATTACCACCCATTAGTTAGCCATAACTTAGTCAAATCATTGGGATTTTTGATGGGGCTCGGCCCCAACACGTATTCCACTATTGGTAATCGATTAACACATGTACTTAACATAAAATATGACCACATACCTTTATTACGCTCATATGTCCCGGTGATACGTGCAAGTGCATGGCTTGGGCACATGGACTTCACTAGGCACCAAGTCCAACTCATTTGGCCAACCCGAGTTCAGAGTCATCCTTGCCATCATGTTCCATAAGGTATTCGCCTTGGCTCACTCGAATTCAGGTTCTGTAAGACCAAACCGGACCAATCAGGTAACTAAACCGGGTTTAGAAAGTAGGGTATCACAACAAACCCACCGACGCCAGCCCTTCCATTTTCTTGTCTGAGGTCAGGCGCCATGGTTCTAAGTTTCTTGCAGACCTCGCTGCCAACCAAGGTTACCCCATCACCTGCATCGTCTGCAGTCTCGCCCTTCCTTGGGCAACCCATCTTGCAAGTAATCTTGGCATCCCCGCTGCCCTTCTCTGGATTCATCCCACAATAGTGCTTGACCTCTATCACTACTACTTCCATGGCTATAAAGTTTTCATGAGTACTACTCCTCCTCCTCCTTATGATCACATACAACTTCCTGGAGATTTAACCCTACTCGTGACCAGAGATGTTCCCTCATTCTTCGTCGGATCAAACGATCACAGCAAGCTCTTAAAGCGTTTCAAGAACAGTTTGAGGCGTTAGAACATATCAGGCCACGTAGGATTCCTATCGAAAATCCTGTGGATTATACACTTGGATTCATATCCTCCTCATTACCTTGTATACTAAGATCTCTTACCTTATACACATGGATTCATATCTCCTCATTACCTTTATACTAGGATTTCTTACCTTATACACATGGATTCATATCTCCTCATTACCTTTATACTAGGATTTTTATCTTAGACTTCCTTATATAACAAAATCCAAATCACATGTGACAAGCAAGTCAAAGATTCTTGTATATCTAAATCATCTTTCATTAATGGAATAAATACAACTAAGAAACCCTAAATAATGTTTTGATATGGTATCAGAGCCACAAAAGCTCCACCGAGCGTAGGCACCCTCCCTTTCCATGGTAGCCCCAACAACAAGGCATTGATTACACAGAGACATTCAACCCTGTTGTAAAACCTACCACCGTACAAAATGTGCTCTCTTTGGCTATTACTCGAGGGTGGTCTATCCGTCAGCTTGATGTGCACAATGCCTTCCTCCATGGCTTTCTGACTGAGGAAGTGTACATGAGCCAGCCTCCTGGCTTTTAGGATGCCTCTCTCCTTAATCACATCTGCAAGCTTCAATGCTCTCTATATGGCCTCAAGCAGGCCCCTCGTGCCTAGTTCCATCGCCTATCTCAGTTCCTTCTTCATTCAGGTTTCCATGCTTCACAGACAGATCCCTCTTTATTCATCTACTCTCTAGGGCAGGTTGTGACCTATGTCTTGGTCTATGTGGATGACATTTTGATCACTAGCGATACCTCCACACATGTTAATGTTCTTCTTGGACAACTCTCTGCTGAATTTTTCATTAAGGACTTTGGTCCGTTATATTTTTTCTTGGGCGTTGAGGCTACCCCCATAGCAAAGGCCTTCTCCTATTCTAGCAATGCTATATTACAGACCTTCTTTAGCGTCCGGGTATGACAAACTGCAAGCCTATTCTCACCCCAGTCACTACCTCCGATGGATCATTAGACGCAGGGGGTGCTCTCTTTTCCAACGCCACTCACTATAGGTCTATTGTGGGTGCACTTCAGTATATTACCATCACAAGGCCTGATGTCTCCTTTACTATCAATCGTGCCTATCAATATATGTATTCCCCCACTACGTCGCATTGGTCCCTGGTCAAGCGCATTCTACGCTATCTCAAGCACACTTGCTCTCATGGTCTACTTATTGATCGCTCTTCTCCTCTTCAACTCTAGGAATTTTCTGATGCTGACTGGGCTGGTGACTCTTTTGATCGCAAATCTACAGGAGGCTATGCAGTGCTCTTGGGCACCAATCTTCTATCCTAGAGCTCCCGCAAACAGTGCATCGTGGCTTGTTCTTCCACTAAGGCTGAGTACAAGGCCCTGGCTGACACCACGGCTAAAATCACTTGGCTTCAGTCTCTATTTCGTGAACTGGGGGTCCCACTACAACGCCGTCCTATCCTATGGTGTGACAATATTGGCGCCACCTACCTTTCTGCAAACTTGGTGTTTCATGGCCGTACCAAATATGTGGAAATTGATTTCCACTTTGTTCGTGACAAGGTGGCAAAGACGGATCTCCAGGTTCAATTCATCTCCACGGTTGATCAAATCGCTTACATCTTCACCAAGGGTCTTCCCTCCAAACGATTTCAATTTCTTCGCAACAAGCTGAAAATTCGACCCGTCGAATTATCATCTTGAGAGGGTGTATCAATCCATGTAGGATTCCTATCGAAAATCCTATGGATCTCTTTTACCTTATACACTCAGATTTATATCCTCCTCATTACCTTATACACATGGATTCATATCCTCCTCATTACCTTGTATACTAGGATTCTTATCCTAGACTTCCTTGTATAACAAAATCCATATCACATGTGAATGGTAACTCTTGTATATTTAAACCATCTTTCATCAATGGAATAAACACAACTAAGAAACCCTAAATAATGTTTTGATAGAACAAGAGGCCAAGCCATGGGTTCTGGTGAACACGTTCGATGCCTTCGAACCCCAAGCTCTAGGAGCCATTGGTAAGCTTAATTTGATTGGGATCGGACCTTTGCTTCCATCAGCTTACTTAGATGGTAATGATCCCTCCGAAAAATCTTTCTGAGCAGATTTGTTTTATGGCGGCTCCAAAGACTACATTGAGTGGCTCAACTCAAGAACGGAGGCTTCAGTTGTTTATGTATCCTTTGGAAGCCTTGCCGTTCTATCGAAGCCACAAATGGAAGCCATTTCTAATGGGTTATTAGAAAGTTGCCGGCCATTCCTTTGGGTCATCCGAGGTGGAAAAGAAGACAAAGAGGAAAGAAAGATAATAGATAGGTTGGAAGAACTGAATGAAGTGGGATTGATAGTGCCATGGTGTTCATAGGTGGAGGTTCTTTCTCACCCTTCGGTGGGTTGCTTTGTAACTCACTGCGGGTGGAATTCAACTTTGGAGGATCTGGTTGCGGAAGTACCAATGGTGGCATTTCCACAGTGGTCAAATCAACCTACCAATACGAAGCTGATCCAAGATTTTTGGAGGATGGGAGTGAGGGTGAAGGTAAGTGATGACAAAGACGGTGGAGAAGGGATTGTTAAGGGTGAGGAGATCGTAAGGTGCTTGGAAATGTGGCGGTGGTGTCGGCAATGGTACGTTGATGAGGAGGGTGGGGTTAGTGATTCAAGGCTGGTAGAAAGAATCAGGGGTAAAAATGTCAAAACATGTAGGAAAATGAAGGAGAACCACTATTTTGGATAGTTTTGTAAACCTAAACATTATTTTGTATAATTTTGTTAAGTGAAACACAACTTGGCTAATTTTGTAAAGTGAAACCCAAAAATGGATTATCAAGTAATTTTCCCAATTAAAAAAGCTTCAAACTCTTGTGGCAAGTACCAACCATGATTTATAAAAATTTCCATAATAATAGTAACAGTAAGGATTAAGTACTAACTTTATGAGTCATGTGACATATCACATTGTTTGAGGAAGTCTAGATGCATAATTAATGCCAACTACGCCGTTTTAATGTGTTGTCATTTGTTCATTAAGGGTTGTATCATCTGATGATCTCGTTTGGTGAACTTTAAGATATCTACACATTACATTGTTTGAGGAAGCCTAGATTTGTCCTTTTTAAGGATCGAAAACATTAAAATGTCTATTGAAAACAATTTCTCATCAAATGTATCCTCTATAATAAGTAGAAAGATACCATAAATATTATATATCCAAATTCTATCTATCGAGGGAATTAAACAATCTTTCATGATCGAATGTGAATATTTGAATGAAATGATAGTACATTACGGAAATGATAGTACATTACGAGATTATATTAGTTCTTTCCCTTCAAGGGAGGATACTAATTCCATCCCTTCTATAAAAGATATTATGGGATTATAATAGTTCTTTCCCTTCTAGGGAAGATACTAATTCCATCCCTTCTATAAAAGATATTATGGGATTATAATAGTTCTTTCCCTTCTAGGGAAGATACTAATCGCAGTGATTACTAATTCCCGAGGTGTAGATCTACATGTTTCTTAATAAATTTTAACTCAATGGTATAGTACTTGGCTTTTAAGTGCAGTTACAACCTTTTAACACAAATTACCAATGCCCCCTTATCCATATCTAGCTACTATGGTACACAACTTTCATCATTCGCACATCCAATGATGTATAACGTCGTAAAGTAAAATATCTCAAGAAAAAGGGGAAAAGAATACTCCCTGGTCAGGCAGCCTTTGCACTAGACATGAGGTTGCAAAATGACACAACAATCTCTGTAAAACCCCAAAACCCCACTCCCCCTTGATGCCCATGGGCATAGTTAGCAAATTCGGATTCGGGAATTATTCGGGCGGAGAATTATTCGGAATAATTTGATTGATTAATTTAAGGATTCGGTCAAAAAAGCGGACAAAATAAAAATCGGAGTCGGATTCGGATTCGAGAATTATTCGATTAAAAAAATAAAAGTCGGGCAAAAAATTCGGATATTATTTTTATAGTTTATTGTATATTTTTTATTTATCAAGTTATTAACTTGATTTGTATACTTAGAAAGAGAAAATTACTTTATACAATAAAGTAAAAAACTATGAAAAAATTATCATTGAGCGATGGAAGCAATGGTTATTGTAATCCAATTTCTACTCATGAAATAGATTAGGCCCCAAAAGAGTGAAAGCAAGATTACAACTACAATAAAACAAATAAATAAATTGACCACAAAAAATTTTCACTATCATTTTGCTTGGGTTCGCAAGACCCATATTGCATTAAGACGCACTAATTTTTCAAAATTAAAGCAACAATATAAAAGAAGATTGATTGATACAGCAATATGAATCTGTCCTGGTCCCCCGGAACCTCAAATTATCCATCAAGGCTTGATATTTCCCCTATCTTAGGATGAACTGATGAAGTTATGGGAAGAAATGAAACAAAGAGTAGATTCGTACGATTGTTACAGAAAAATTAGATGGAGAAAAAAGATGGGAAGAAGGAGGCGGAAATTTGTGGGAGAAGAAGATGAAAAAAAATATATATATATTTCGGTGGTGGGTACCATGGGTTTCATATATGACGTTTTGTTTTTAAATACTGTTTAAGTGTACCGAATAATTCGGTTAAATTCGGTTCGGCCCGAATTATTTGCGTTTTAAATTCAAATTAGTAAAAAACGCGTTTTTTATCGAATTTTATTTTTAATTCGGAATCGGTCTGAATTTTTGATTTAATTCGGAAAAATTCGATTCGGCCGAATAATTCACGAATTATTCGGCTGAATTGTTAACTAGGCCCATGGGTGCTCCCTCATCGCACAACCAAGGAGTGTTCATTTCCTCGAGAAAAAATAGCTTGATAGAAGTATTTGTTATGGTACATCTTATGATTTTCCATAACTTTGGATGCATTTTTCAACAAATAAAATGCTACTTTTGCGTTGATGGATCGACCCAATGCTGATGTCACATGAATTTAAAACTTGATTTTAAAAATTGAAAATCAAATTTTTATGGGCAAAGAAGACTAGGCAAGTTCAACTGGCAAGTAGAAAGCTGATAGAAAGCATTTCTGTGGAGTCTCAGCAACAAATTCAATAGCGAATGACACGAAAAACCCTGCATCAAAAGCTGTGAGGTACAATGCATCAAAAGCTCCTGATCTGATCTATTCAATCCAAGAACACCGATTATCCAGCCGTGTTTCCAAGTTATTAACAAAATTAACTACAAATTATGAATAATGAAAGAACAAATGAACAATGTACACCATCTTCACTTCTCTTGGTTCAATTATCTGTGCATTCTCCTACAGATCTACAAAGATACCATCCCACAAGAATGGGCAAATCATGCATGCCATGAGATGCTAGTTCCTTCTACTACAAAACTTCGGGGAAAGGCGATCCACAAATAAAAGAGACAAGATTGTAGTTCAACAAATACATCTTCCCACTGAAGATTGGTGTAAGATCTGCAAAACCTCGGCAAGTTCCTAAGACCTGCCTCTTCAGACGACTCCAGGAATCATCGAAACAGAAGTATAATCATAAGCATGCAACCAGGTAACCATGCAGAAATTCTGTGCTCAACTGAAGATGAAGTTGAAGTGGATGTCGCTGTCGCATTACTTGCAGCACTGGAATTGCTACTGGCATGAAAAAAAATGGCATTTTTACAATTTGAAGAATAAGACAGGTAGAATTGCTTGTGACTTGGAAGCACTATCAAAGAGTTTATCACGTTACATACCCGGAAGTCATGTACACGCAGTTATCATAGCCTGCACACAAACATATAAATTGAGTTAATCTTCCACCAGGCAGGGATTGCAATTGGAGTGGAGTCCTTTTACGCAGTCAACTAGAATAAATTACAGAAAAATGTTTCTATCAATAAACAATTAGAGTAATGTTTGAAAAGATGAGCACACATGAGGCACCCATAGAACCTCTCCACCTTGGCATCAATGTAGAGATAGACTTAATATGTGAACATGACATTTTACAAGCAAAGGAGATCACTTTGTGAGGTGGAGAGTGGTGTAAATAAATTATTGTCAGGCTTAGTAAAAAATCTCTGGTTCTCTCAGGTGGATGTAGGCATTTGTGCCGAACCACGTTATATTCCTCATGTTGTGTGTGATTGTTTGCTTGGTTTCTTCCTCGTGGTCGCGCACTCATCCCAATAACTTAGTTTCTAATGAACTTATTTACCATGTCATAATCCTCTTAAGAGTAAGAACAGTGAACAGCATCAAAAGAAGTCCAAGGGAGAACCAAGCAACTAGAAAAAATGGTTCAAAATCACATTATTGAGCTTCATTCTGCGCCAGGTTTGACAACTACACGGATAATGTAGAATATATTTAACCAGAAAACATACCTGAAAATAGTATTACAGTTTTGCTTTTTCAGTTAGATAACAATTATAGGAACAATAGAAGCTACCAGATCATACAACAGATTGACTTGTCTAGTTTTAGTACAAATCATACAAATGGTTGAACCAAAAGGTAAAAAATAAAAAAATAAAAAAAATAAAAACTAATAAACTATGCTACTAGGTTGAAGTTTATTTAATTAGCACCCAAGTGATTGGTCTTTTCCTTACATGCACCATAAAGGCTAAAATATTATCCAAACAAATTTATGCATCCTCAAGTCTTAACATGCCAAAATAGCTGTCTAGAGAAATACACCAATCATAGATCTCAATGAAAGCCCCCATTTAATTGATAAATATTTCCCCCTTTTCCCTGTTAGCTGTTATATTAATTAGCTAGGTTTGGACAAGTGTAACAAGAGAAGAGTTTGAGATGCAGTGGTCTTACCTGGGTTCTTATTAGTTTTCACCCCTGTACCCCCAAAGCTGCAAGCTATGTCAGTAGCTCCATTTTGCTGGTAATAACTGTTGAAGGCATATGATGCATGGGAGAGTAATGTATCAGGCTGGTAACAAGGCTGGCTAGGCTGGATAGCCGAACAATCAACATTCCCAGGACCACAAGCCCAATCTAGAGCACTCTGCAAGTCTAGTTCTGAAGCAGTAGATGATGCAATGCACCAGGTCCCATTAGAACTTGTAATGTTTGCCTGTGTAGTCATGTCCACAACCCCTCTTCCAGTAAAATCCAGGCTGTAGACGCTTGTCTGGTCAGGGTAAAACAAACCCCAGTTTCTCTCAGATTCCAACCCGGGTTTCCTATTCTCGTTAAACAATGAAAATATATAGACATCAAGAACCTCTCCTGGCTTTGCTGGAGTTCCTGTATTATTGATAACATGGCGGATAAGATTATTGTTATATTTCTGGGCATTATCAGGAGTTGCAGCTTTCTCCTTGGTTGATCCTTTTGAAGGCCACCCTGTCTCAGTAATCATGACTTTTATTGTTCTGAAATTTAGAGCCATTAGTGAGAAATAGATGGCATCTATCTGGGCATCTAACATGTTTGTATAAATCAACCCAGTGTTTGGATCAATAACTTCTGATGAAGACTCAAACAGAGCATAGTCCAGAGAAACATTTGGGGAGTCCCTATAAGCATAGTAAGGATAAATATCAACCATGAATGGGGACCTGTTCTCTGCAAGAAAGTCCAACATGGGTTTCAAGAAGGAAGCATGGCTGCTATTAAAAGCCCCAGCTGATGGAGGGAACGAACGAGATAAGACCCCAAGTGAATGAGTACTGGACACTTTGATCTTCTTATGCAGACCAGTTTTTCTCAGAGCTGCAAGGACGTTGTACATGGCAGGTACAACAAGGGCAGATACATTGGTAGAGCTTTCTGTGACTTCAGCTCCAACGGTTATGTATGTAATCTTTGTGGCAGGGTAGTAAGGCAGGATGCTGTTCTTCAACCAAGTATCCACATTGGATTGAAACTGGGAGAATGGCAGTAGGTCAGAATTTGGTACTCCAATCATGAGCTCTACTCCAGTATTGGCAAAGGCCTTGAGAACCTGAATATTGGAATCATAGATCCTTGAATATTTGATATTGTGCAGTCGAACAAGTTGGGCTACTTTATCAGGGGTGGGAAGGTCATCAGCATTTCTCCCATAGCAGACTCCAATTGTGCTTCCCCTGCATAGCACTGTCACAGAAACCAACTAGGTTAGGAAACAGTTGGTTTTAACAGTGAAGAAACATAAAGCCCTTAGGAAACAGGAAAGATTTCACTTCTTTCTATATTTTTACAGGGTGGGTTGGGGCGGGGGGGGGTTGGGACTAGCGGATTTGAAAGATCAATTTCTAATGTAGAAACAATACATCATAAATTTCCAACAACGAAAAAAAAATCAATAGATCATAAATTGATTTGACTTTTTAACAGTTCTAGCATCCAAACAACAAAAACGAGAAATTAGAAAAATATTACATAAACATAAACAGACTAAAAAGTTTAAGCTCAAACATGAAAGTCTAGGAGCTAGTACAAGCATGTTAAACAAGTGAACTTCTATGCTTTGATCCTGCATCAAATAGATAGCCCAGTCACCCACATTTATAAGGAAAAATGTATTACAACCACAGTGCATTGACTGAATCCTAACCAGTCAACATAGGATTCCCTTTTCCTTCTGCCAGGTGTTGAAGCTTTTAGACCAAAGATGGATGAAAATTGATCTTCTTAGGGGTCAAAGTGTCAGAACCCTTCAAAGCATGCAAGAATTTAGTCTACTACAATTGTTTGCCATTTTTCCATTGCAATGGCACCATCCATAGACTAACAATTCAAAATAGTTTTTATTACACAGTCAATTACTTTCTAACCTAGATTTCCCCGCAAAGCTGTGTCCTGATTTTTATTTCTTCTGACTAAAGAACTTTCTGTGCATTCTATGGACAATCAAACATGGGAATCAATTGGGCTATATTCTCATATGTGGTCTACCAAACTATGAAGAAACAAAATGAAACACGGTTAACAGATTTCCATATGGATATTGCAGCAAAAGATTTCCTACTTTCAGAGTTTTGGTAGCATGCATTGGAGAACATTCTGCAAATTGCAAAAGTGGATTATATGATGGACTTGACAGTAGCAAGCATGCCACTCACAAAACACAAGTCAACCAGGCTCAGCCCACCAGCAGATTGATTTGATTTGGATGACTTTGAGACAGTAATGATAAGGCCAAAAGAAATGGTGCATATTTGAGGTTTTGGTAGTTAAGTTATCCACCCAAAAACTCAAGCTATTAACTGAAGAGGCCCAACTTGTATATGAAGTCCAGCGAGTCGATGTGGGATTATTGCTTAACACTCCACACCTCACGTGTGTCTCCCCATGGGTGGTTATACATGTGATGCGTGTGGTCCCTCATAGCTCAACCATATAGGCAGATATATTATCATAGTATTGTTCATGGTTGCCTTAATACCATGTTGGGTTATCTAATCCAAAAGCTTAAGCTATTATGTGGAGAGGCCTAACTGACATGTAAAGTCATCCAAGGCCCAGACTTAGACGATGTGGGATTATCCCTAACAAGGGGCTGCAAGCTTATCCCTTTCTACCACTCCAAAAAAAAGCAAATGAAAGTGAAAAGTCACCATTAACATGAGAACACTACAGAAAATAAGTTGTCTGGCCACATGAGTTATGCAAGGATCTTGCAAGACTTTAATCCAAACATCAAATGACAATTGAAGTCTTGAATACAGTCACAGCCCTGATCCTCCTCTCATCATGCACAGCAGTCTCAAGCAATCCAATTATTCAAAGCACCAAAACTACTTATATTCGGTGGTTTCGATCACATGACCTTTAGCTTCAAGTTTCTTCTCATATTTGTGAATATATATGATTGGTGGACCCAAATATTAACTCCATTTTTTATTAAAAATTAATTCATTTGCATTAGCTCCTCATGGGGAGTAAAAGAAAATAAGAAGAAGCAGAATGGTGAGGAGAAGGATAAAAGCGCCTAGTACATTTGATCTGTCTTAGTTGTGAGATTCATTTAATTATTAAACTCAATGGAGCACTTTGCATTAATTAGCATGCAATGATGCATTCATTTCATGCAAAATACGCAACTTGCACATTTATAAAAACTCACGTATTGAGATGAAGTTCTATTGGAAGCTCTGACCTTGGTTATCAAGTTTCAGCTATATATGCCTCACAACAGGCGCTGAAATTTGCAATTCATGCTACAATGATCAAGTTTTTCCACGCCATAAAGAAATTGGATTGTCAAGGTTCTCTGATTTATGTTTTATTACTTTTTCACAACCCACCTCCTCACCCAAAAAGAAAGAAAGAAAAAAAAAAGAAGGCCAGGACTAAAAACTAAGCTTATGTATCCAAGGTTATCTTTGGCGATGCTTCTCTCTCTTCAAAGCATAGCTTCTCTCTAATCATCATAAAATGCAGGTCAATCTTCAATTTGACCATCAAATAGAACTAGGAAATGGTAAAATATATGTTGCAATTAACACAATTTTTTTTTTTTTTTTTTCATGAATAAGATCACATGCTGAGTCTTATCAAAACTGAATTTTTCCTAGATCGAATTGTGTAAAAGGTTAACATACAAAGTTGGTTATGATTTCTTAAGTAACTAATTTTTCTTTTAGCAGGAAAGCCAGCAAACTAGGGTATCGATTTACAGTCCCTTTGTCCAATATATTGCAGCACAGATCTTTCTTTATTGCAAACTGGAAAGTATAAGGATGTAGGACTTTATTGGGGGGTTCCATTCGTTTCGATGTACAATGGCTGGAAGTGGAAAAATAAACATAATTTTTTTTTTAAAGGGATTGTTTCATCAAACATGAGGGATGATATTTCCCTTACTTTATTTCACTTGCAAGCATTTCAATCGAAACAAAGCGAGCCATAAGGTGGAAACATATAGTGATAAGATGAAGTCATGGAATTGTGGTCACATATTGCTGTTGTTATCTATACTCCTTGGCTACTTGTGGCTTATATGACCTCTCATTTATTCCTCCGAGTCTTGGACAATTGAGACATGTGAAACAATTTGATACATCATGATCATTTTGAAAGAAAAATTATGTCCTTAACCATCACCCAGATTGAACTAATTGTTTCAGAGAATACATATACTCTATGATGTCTGAGAGTAAAGAATATCTCTTTAGAGATCTCAATTGTTACATAGTATTCATATTACTACTTGTTTTTGTGTTGTTTCCTTTATGGTTGATAGATAAACAGACCAGGATACAAACCAGACATGCTAAATATATCATGACCAAGATACATAACCTAACCAAATAGGCTTATTCTGAAAACTTGACTTTAGACACCATCTCAGAAACAATCAAGTCATACGGCACAACATTCAGCATGGAATGGCTTCTGGACAGTCAAGATGCAACAAGTTTAAGCATATCAACAAGGATACCATGTATAATATTTCAGGAACAATTATTCATAATTATCATTACATGAAAAGAAAACTGCCTTCCCATGAAGATGTCTCACTCCAAGTTTCCAACCAATTAATCTAGTGACTTCATTACTAACATAAACAAGTCCACACAAAAACAATGCATAAAAGCCCCTAAAGTAGTTAATTGCAGAGGCACCCCTAGCAGAGTCCAACTTAGCATTATGCACAATAGCTCTAAATAATGCAAAAACAGACTCTGTTCAGCATCCAAAGATCACAGTGCCACAAACACTCACCTGATTAAGTTTGATTATAAGTAACAAAAATAAAGGAATAATCAAAGAACAAGGAGACTAATAATATTTGAGTTCCTACTCTTTCATAATGCGGTCAAGACTAGAAATCCATCCTTCAACTACAATAGTGAGGCATTAAGAGATGGAGAGAAACTCTAGAGAGAGAAGATGAAGGGTAAACCTAAATCAGAGAGAACAGTAGAAATGTAGTTTTCAGAAACACTAACACAATCAGGAGCAGACAAGTTAGAGACGAGAAATAAAAACATGCTATTAGATTAAGAAGCTCTGACAAGGATAATAATCTGTTCCACTTAAGAAGAAATTCTTTCCACTTTCGAAATGGCGCATGAGGAATCGTTGTGCAATGGGATACCGAAGATAAACCCGTTTCAAATTAGCCACTGAAAATGAAAAGCCACTAAAGCAAGGAAATTTTCTGGGTTTTCCTTTTTGGGTTGTGTTGGTGGATGAATGAAAGAATGAGAGAATGAGAAAGATAGGAAGGAAATGCACAGAAAGAGAAAGAGAAAGAGAAGACCATAAATGCAACACTAACCTGCAAAGAAATGGAGAATAAGCAGTAACAAGAGACGAACCGCGGAGACAAAGCCAGGAATCCACGCCATTGCTCCCCCGCCCCCCAGTCCTCTCCTCCACACACGCCTTCAGTCCTTCACTTTCTCTACACCCTTTCGTTTAGCCTTCTTTCATGGGTTCTGACAGTAACGTTTTATTTGCTTGCTTCGGTTCTTTCTCCCAGACCAATTTGAAACTGAGAGAGAGAGAGAGAGAGAGAGAGAGAGAGAGAGAGAGAGAGAGATGGCAGATGTAACGGACAGAAAGGCTCGAGCTTTTTGGCCAGAATAGCGAGGTTCGTGCGGTGGGATGGAATTGGAATTTGGAACTTGTAAGCGGACTTGAAGAGTGAGTTATGAAATAGGGTTGAGACTGTGCGCCTCGAATCTACAGCTCACCTGAGCTCGAGCAGGTTTGTTGTGCACTGTCCGAGACTTGGGTGTGTGTTGTTCAGACTTCAGAATCAAAACCCAAAAGAGTCAGTCTTCACTGTTCAGACATCAGTACTTGCACTACACGCTGACGCGGCTCACACGACAACCGTGCAAGGCATTATCTGAAATGAAGAATATATTATATTTTATAGAATCCCATAGTGGTCCACTCATCCCAGTAATTTATATAGTCCCAAAAAGTAAATTTTGTAGAATCCAATACAGTTTTCCCAAAGTGGTCCGCTCATCCCAGTTCTTCCCATCACAAACCGGGGGCTTCAACGGCGCAACTCTGCCTGGTCTGTTTCCATGTCCATCTCCCTCTTTACACGCTCCCTGCACGTTATTTAAATATCATTCACTTTCTCTGTAGTTTGAAACATAACAACATCCTCCACTTAGGTTTCAAGATTCTAATTATCGTCCTATTAATATCTCATAGTATTAGATATGTAATTAGAAAGACAAATTTACCCTCATCTCTAAAACCTTTATCCTAGATTGCAAAACCCATTATCTCAAGTCGATATTTTCTCAAAAGAGGAAAAAATAAGAGTTGTTGTAGGTTATCGGGAAAGAGAGAAAACTACAACTCGACGGAAATTTTGTGCTTCAACAAGTTAGGTTTCTACGAGCATGGTTTGAGAACTTGGTATCGGGAATGGGATCAATCAAGTTCGAGTCGATCCAGATCAGCCAGGATCAGATAGAAATACCCCTGCTTTCAATTAAAAATTCAGTTTTTGGACTATTTTACCCTTTGTCCATACCAATCCATCGATAACGCTATCACCCAAGAATCAGGATCATTCAAGGCCAATACCGTTTTGATCCGGCCAATCCTGTAGGTAAAGTTGTGTCAGATTATTGAGAGAGAAAACCTCAGTGTCGCCTTCTTGATAAGAGAACTTTCAATCTATCACTTGTATGAAATATTCCTGATACCTAAAACAAAGATTATTAGAAAAACTGGTGGACTGAGTCGTGTCATTTGACACTGTCCTTAAGATCGTAGATGCTCCCTATGGTGCAACCGGGAATATTGCAAATTGGTCTCCAAGATAAAACAGCCCGTGGCTCCCCCAGTAATTGTGCATTCGACTACTGGACCCCTTCGAATGCTATAGGGTTGTGCTCAAACTAAAAAATAAAACACTAAGAAATGGACTTGTGAAATCCAATGAACCTCAAGAAAATCAAAGCTTGACAACAAACACTTGAATGCTTCAAGTGACTTGATCCGTGTTTTTGCAAATGCTAAAGCTTCCCCTATTTATAAGACAATTTGGATGAGGAGTAAAAGAAAGAAATTAAAGAACTTTAAAATCAAAGTGAATAAATTGATACTTAAAAATATGAGATTAAAGATCTCTCAAATTTAATCTCTCAAAAACTGAAGAATTGCTTCTTCAAGAAGCTTCTGTGTAGAGACATAAACTGTCTCAAAAACTTAAAAGAGAAATTGCCTTAAGGAGCTTCAAAGGATAAATTACGTACTAACAACTTTAGTATTTAATAACCATTTTATGGAGAGACTTAAAGAATCTCCAAAATTGAAGGAAGTACATAATCCCTTTAGCTTTAACAATAGGCTACATAAACAAACTAGCCAATTAAGAAGCAATTAAGGGAAGATGTAAATAAGCTTAAAGAAAAACTAAAGGGGCAAGTGTTTTGAATCTTAGGTTGTTTTTTAAAACTTGCATTAAAAACAAACAATTCCCCCACAAGATTCAAAATACTGGTAAAGATATAAATACAAAAAAATATATAGTTTGAGCACATCAGAATGGTAGGACACATCGTTGCAGATGTCTTTCGGACTTGAATCTACACTAGGTTTGATAAGCCACACTACAGAGTATGGGTGAAGTCAAATTTCTTGAACCTTTTCTCATTGCTGTAGCCGACTAACTTACCATCCATATCCTGCCATCCGACGCCATAGTCACTCTTTTATATATTGTGTATAATTTTGGCCTTTGTCCCCATCTTGGAATCATGAATGTTTAGAGAATCTACCCATAAAATTCTCATCGGAGGCGGCCTCACCCCTACATCTACTTAGGTCAGCCCACAGTATGCACCACAGTTAACATACCCTCATCTGACATGAGACTTGGTCGATTAAGAGTTTTATAAACTCATCCTCCTTGTCTTTGTGGTGAGTACTATCTTCCACATCTAATCCAGAATAGGCACATGATAGTACTAATTAAGTTATCCAGTGATTTCGTTTTTACCCTTTAAACCTAATTCCAGGGATCTCCTATCACATAGGTTGGTGCCCATCACTTTGACTTATGACATGGGCCTCAAGCCTATTCCTTTAGATGTTTCATGAATAACCTTAGTGGATTGAGGCTTTGTAAGCATGTCTGCTACATCCCTCTCTGACTTTACAAAGTTGATAGTAATGGTACCATTATTTATATATTCCCTCACTAAGTTGTGTCTAAGGCATATATGTTTTTTCTTACCATTATACACTTTGCTTTTAGCCTTTGCAATGGCTACCTGATTGTCACAATATAGATATAAAGAAGGCACAGGCTTAGGTCATAATGGTATATCTGCTACTAGATTCCTTAGCCATTCAGTTTTAGATTCAGTCTTCTCCAAAGCTGTAAATTCAGTTTTCATGGTGGAACTTGTACCACAAGTTTGTTTAATCGATTTCCATAAAATTTCTCCACCACCTAAAGTGAACACATAACCACTAGTAGCCAATGTTTCATTTGAATCAGATATTCAGTTAGTATCACAATATCCTTCAAGCACAACAGGGTTACAACAAAAATGTAAACCATAATTCATAATACCTTTTAAATAACTTAATAACCTTTCTAAGGCATCCCAATGTTCCATTTCCTAGATTCTTGGTCTGTTGACTTAATTTTCTAACAGCAAGAGCTATATCAGGTCTTGTGCAATTCATTAGATAAGAGACAGAACCAATAATTTGGGAATATGCTTTTTGTGAAACTGGTTCTCCCTTATTTCTTTGTATATGACTTCCAACAACTAAAGGTGTTTTCATGATTTTGCTATCAAAATATCCATATATTTTTTAGTAAGTTTTCCACATAATGGGCTTGAGATAAAATTATTTCACCTTCTTTTCTAATAATCTTGATTCCTAAAATCACATCAACCTCTCCCATATTTTTAGTCTCAAAATGGGACATTAGAAAGGCCTTAGTAGATTTCACTAAATCAAGACTAGTGCCCAGAATTAACATATCATCAACATACAAAACAATAAAAACACCATTGTTATGGAACTTACTATAAACACACCTATCAAAATCATTTACCTGAAAATCATTTGAAATTAAAATATTATCAATTTTTTCATACCATTGTTTTAGGTGCTTGTTTTAAATCATATAATGATCACACAAGTTTGCAGACTTTATGCTATTGTCTAGGAATGACACATCCTTCAGGTTATTTGATATAGATTTCTTCCTCTAAATCTCTGTTTAGAAATGCCATCTTTACATCCATTTGATGTATGATATGCTTATAGATTGATGCAATAGCAATCAATAATCTTATGGTTGCAATTCTAGCAACTGGAGAAAAAGTATCAAAGAAATCTATATCCTTCTTTTGCTTGAAACCTTTGACCACTAATCTGGCCTTAAACTTATCAAGTGTATCATTAGGCTTTAGTTTATTTTTAAATATCCACTTGGTATCTAGAACCTTAGTTCTAGGTGGAAGATCAATTAATTCCCAAGTGTGGTTAGCAATTATAGAGACTAACTCGCTCTTGATTGCTTTTTTCCAGAATATAGCATCAGGAGATGTAATGGCATGTTGGTATGTAATAGGATCATCATTGAAAAAATATGTAAGCATACCATCACCTAAATTAGGTTCTCTCCTTTGTCTTTTACTCCTTCTAAGTTGATTTTCACCACTAGGTTCAACAAGACTTGGTGTCAATAAGTTTTTAGTCACCTTTTCAAGTGAATCATTATTATTGGCCAAATGTGTATTAACACTTTATAAATCTTTCCTCAAAGGAAATATATGCTCAAAGAAATCAACATCTCTAGATTCAATGATGGTATTTGCTTCAAAGATTCCATCTATAGATTTAATCACCATGAATCTATATGCTGCACTATGTTGAGCATAGCCAACAAAGACACAGTCACAAGTTTTAGGTCCTATCTTCTTTCTCTTAGGTTCAGGTAATCCAACTTTGGATAAATAGCCACAAACTTTTAGATATTTAAGGTTAGGTTTCCTACCATGCCATAACTCAAATGGTATAGAGCTAGTTTTCTTATGAGGTATTCTGTTGAAGACATAACAAGCTGATAATATGGCTTCTCCCCACAAATTTAGGGGTAATCCTGAACTTATAAGCATAGAGTTCATCATCTCTTTCAGAGATCTATTTTTCTTTTCGGCAACTCCATTTGATTGAGGTTGATATGGGCCATTGTCTCATGAATGATCCCATTTTCTTCACAAAATTTTGATAGATATTGGGTATCATATTCTATCCCTCTAACAGTTCTAAGTCTTTTTATTTTTCTTTCCAACTGATTTTCGACCTCAGCTTTATAGGTTAAGAATGCTTGTTTAGCTTCATCTTTGGTTAGAAGAAGGTATACCTTAGTATACCTGGAACAATCATCTATAAAGGTTACAAAGTACCTCTTAACACCTCTTGACTCATGTGATTTTAAGTCACCTAAGTCACTGTGAACCAATTCCAATAGCTCAATTTTTCTTTCTACAGAAGCATGAGGCTTCCTAGTGAATTTTGCCTCAACACAAATGGGACATTTAAATGGTGGAGGTTCTGGGTTACCATCTATCAGACCTAGTTTGCATAACTTCCTTATATATGAAGCATTGTAATATCCTAATCTACCATGCCAAACATCATACGAATCAACCAAGTAAACAGAACTACCAACTTCCTCATTAATAGCATTGGAAACATTCAATACAAGTAACCCACCTGAGTTATACCCTTTACTAATAAATATATTGTTTTTGGAGACAATAGCTTTATCTGCCTCAAATGATAACTTAAACCCTGCCTTGATGAGAAAAGCACCAGATACAAGATTCCACCGAATGTCGGGCACATGCAACACATCCTTGAGAACAAGGGTTTTTCTTGAAGTTAACTTCAATTGAACTTGCCCCTTGCCATAGACCTGAGATGACTGGGAATTTTTCTTGTATACTTGTTCACCTGATCCAACCGTTGAATAGTTGAAAAAGGCATTCCGATCCTCACAGATGTGCTTGGTAGCACCTGTGTCTATGATCCATTCTTTTGGTTTTTTAACCAAGTTTACCTCGATCACCATGGCAGTGAAGACATCAGCCTCAGTGAGGTTGACTTTAGTTTTGTTCTTCCCTTTTCGGCATTCTTTCTTGTGGGCCCGGGTTTTCCACATACGAAACAATTTCCCTTCTTTTTCTTGAAGGAAGTCCACTTCTTGGTACCTTTCTTAAATTGTTCATGTTTTTCTGACTCAACCAAATTCGCTTTAGATTGAAATTCTTTAGCCTTTTTGGTTTTGTCCTTTTCTCGGTTCTTCTCTTCAATTTTAATCCTGACTAAGATTTGATCCAGGGTCTAGTCCTTCTTTTTGTGCTTCATATTCATTTTGAAGTCACTCTAGAATGATGGTAATTTCTCTAATAGAGAACCAGCAATAAATTCCTATGGCAATACCATCCCTTCTTTGGCCAATTTTGCCACTAGGACTTAGAATTCATCAACTTGGGCAGATATGTTCTTGTCATCCTTTATCACAAATTCTAAATAATTCACAACAATATATTTTTTGTTTCTAGCATCCTCTAGGGTATACTTTTTATCCAATGCAGTCCAAATAGATTGAGCCAAATCATAGGATGCATAGACATGGTAAAGTTCATTGGATAAAGAATTCAGAAGGCGATTTTTGCACTGATAATCCGCTTGGATCCATGCTTGCCTCTGAGCTTTGAAGATAGGATCATCACTTTCAGTAGGTAAGGGGGAGGTCAGAGCAAATGACACATTTAATTGTTCTAGGGCAAACAACAATCTCTATTTCCACCTCTTGCAATTTGAACCATCAAATGGTTCAACTTTGTCAAGGTCAGAAATGATCCTCAGGTTCTTCATTGCCGAAACAATATTATTATCCATATCAAATATTGGGTCTCTCAATAAACTGGATATACGATCATAAGAATTGTAGGTAAAGTTGTGTCAGATTATTGAGAGAGCAAACCTCATTGTCGCCTTCTTGATAAGAGAACTTCCAATCTATCACCTGTATGAAATATTCCTGATACCTAAAACAAAGATTGTAAAAATTGGTGGGCTGAGTCATATCACTTGACACTGTCCTTAAGACCATAGATGCCCCCTATGGTGCAACCGGGAATATTGCAAATCGGCCTCCAAGATAAAGCAACCCGATGGCTCCCCCAGTAATCGTGCACTCGACTACTGGACCCCTTCGAATGCTATAGGACTATGCTCAAACTAGAAAACAAAACACCAAGAAAATCCAATGAAACTCAAGAAAATCAAAGTTTGAAAATACACACTTGAATCCTTCAAGTGTCTTTATCCGTGTTTTTGCAAATGCTAAAGCTTCCCCTATTTATAAGACAATTTGGATGAGGAGTAAAAGAAAGGAATTAAAGAAATTTAAAATCAAAGTGAATAAATTGATACTTAAAGATATGAGATTAAAGATCTCTCAAATTTAACCTCTCAAAAATTGAAGAATTGCTCCCTCAAGAAGCTTCTATGTAGAGACATAAAGTGTCTCAAAAACTTAAAAGAGAAATTGCCTTAAGGAGCTTCAAAGGATAAATTACGTACTAGCAACTATAGTATTTAATAACCACTTTATGGAGAGACTTAAAGAATCTCCAAAACTGAAGGAAGTACATAATCCCTTTAGCTTCAACAATAGGCTACATAAACAAACTTTTAAATTAAGAAGCACTTAAGGGGAGATGTAAACAAGATTAAAGAAAAACTGAAGGGGAAAGTGTTTTGAATCTTAATTTTTTTTTTTTAAAACTTGCATTAAAAACCAACAAATCCTAACCAATCCGATCGGATTCGATTTTTCAAACCATGGCAGCGAGCGATAGTCAACTAGTCACACCCCACACCTGCTAGGATACCAGGAGTGTGATTAGGACGTTTGCCCATCATATATGTCTACCAGAATCTCTAATAGCAATACCTTAACCATCACAACCATAACACAACTGAACCAACTAAAATCAATGTAATGGAAATCAAAGTATATATACGCAAAACCACCTTCAATCAATTGGGGAAGAAGTTAATGTTAGATATATTACATAACCATGTTTTATCCTTCACAAAAAGTCATCAAGACATATATATATATATATATATAATATCTTAAAACTTATCATCATCAAAAAAGGCACCGAATGATGTCGGTAGCATCACCCTTAGCTCAAGGTGTAGAGCAGGCACATGTGTCACATGCACAATCTGAGTTATGCCCCTCGGGCTCTGGTGTTTACCAGTCACCATCATACTCAACCATGGAAGATGAGGTGTTATTGCTCAAGGGCCTAATGGTACCTGCATCATCATCTAAAAAGCAACACGCATGTGGTGTGAGCTCTAACTGGCTCAGTGATGGATGTGGTTCATGCAAGCAAACACAAATAAGCCTAGATGCCAGAATAATGCAATTCATTTTACGTTATCTTCCTAGAATACAATTAAGTCATGTTCATACTACTATGACACATTAGGCAGCATCCTTGATCCTAGAAATCGCACATCGGTCATCCAACGATACAAACCCAAGTTGTGATTAGAAGCCTCTGGTCCCAGAATGTGACCTAGTCACCCATAAAACCTCTAATAACCCCCTCCTGACAGTCACGACACTGGGGTTACCATCGGCCACAACGGACTAGTTTCCTCCTCTAGAAACATTCACATCATACCACTAAAGTGACATCCCAGAAATGTTCATCAAACATACCACAGTGGGTTATCCAATACCTTACCCCCTATTAGCAAGGGATCGTAGTATAGGGATGTAGGCGTAATCACAATAATCTACTTATTTTTCATAGTGATACAGGTAGTGTAGAATACGGTACCCATAATTACTATTGACTAAACCACATCCATGTCCAAGCCTATCTAGCATACATACAGTTTAGTATAGGCTACACAGTACTAGAATTACCATTGACCAACTACTTACCCATTTCCATGTATGATTATGGCATACAAGGTAGTAGAATTATCATCGACAACAAAATATATCCATAGCCATATCTAATAACTCTGTTACACCTATGCCCTGACCCGGTCTAATTTGAACTATTGTGATAGGTCTCGAACAGGATATCGAAAGTACATCTGAATTTTGGCTCTTGGCCGCCTATTACCAAAGGGGAAGGGATGACCCCACATATTCGTGTATCACTTGCCAGTCCAACTAGAGGGGATTCGTACCTTCTGACCCCAGACGGTAAGTGACCTGACACCTGTAGACACCCAATTTTGTCACCCTCCTCCAGCTATGATGAAATATGGATCTTGGATGCCACTTACAACTTTTGACCAACAGAGATGCTAATGGAAACATTCCGCTACCCAAAACCCTGGAAATCCTTGTGTGGGAGAGAGGAAGGTCTGATTTTGACTTTTTATATATGAAGGAATCTGATCAAGATGACCGTACAGATGAATAGTACTCACGCTTTCCCATACATATGTCGCACACATGGACAATCTTGTTGGAAACCTAAAAAAGTCCCCTACCTATCACAAACACCCTAAAATTTATCTCCTACCTACCCAGATAACCCAGAGACACTCTTGGACCTGAAACCCTGGAAACCCCTAAGCAATAGAGAAGGGGTTCAATTTTGGCCTTTTATATATGAAGAAATCTGGTCAAGTTGACCGTATGGATAATGCTCGGAAATATGATTCTGACGATATATGATATGCCAAAATCAGACCAGCGGATCTCCCATAATCATCACCGAAAAAACCTTTAATCGTGCGCGCAGGCCAACAGGCCAGCCCTCCCGTGTGCTTGTTGCCTTTGGCTGCAACACATACACGTAACCATGCACAACCCCCTGCCATGCACAGCCCCCTGACCATGGCTTATTGGCCTGTGCCCCTGCTACTGCACCCCATGGCCCTGCTACTACACACCCCTATGCTCATATGCATGCTGGCTAGCAGGCCAGCCTGCACAACTGTGTGCATTGGCTGCTGCCCATGAATACACATGCTTGCCACCTATGCCAACCTCCCCGCACACATTATACACATTCCGCACACATTATACACATTTCCTGCACACACTATGCACATTACCTGCACACCCATGCCAACCTCCCTGCACACACTGTGCACATTGCCTGTGCACCCATGCCAACCTCCCTGCACACATTGTACACATTGCCCGCACACCATGCCAACCTCCCTGCACACATTGTACACATTGCCCGCACACCATGCCAACCTCCCTGCACACACTGTGCACATTGCCTGCATACGCTATACATTTCAACCCAACCTTGTGTGTCATCGTCAACAGCCGGGATTCGTATTCCCCTGATTTGGTGGGTGAAGAAATCCCCTATTCACACACTCAAAGCAAAAAAAAGCCCCTCCTTTTGCTAGTATTTCTCTCTCCTTCAACTCCCCTCTTTACCCAGTGGACAAAGGCCCTCCCCACCCATTTTTGCCTTCAACTCCCCTCTTTACCCAGTGTGTAAAACCCCTATCCCCCACCTTAAGCAAAACCTTACCCTTTCGTCCGTTGGATAAAGAGGAGCCCCCTCTCTTATTGGCCTGAAAAAACTATAAATACCCCCCTCCTTTGATTTCAACACACCAGAATCCCCCTTCACTCTTTCATAGGGAAATTTTCCTCCCCTCCCCCTCTTGCTTTTTTTTTTTTGGAGCGATCTTCGTCAATATCTGAAAACTCATTCAGATCTTCGAAGTGTTCTTCGGGATCGTGAAGATGTTTAATCCAAATTCTTAGTTAGATCCAGATTTTAGCGAAAAACAGTATGTTCTTGAGCCACCTCCCTTGAGTGTTCTTGAGCTTTCTTGAGCATTCCTGAGATAGAAACCCCCCTTTTTGAGGTTCTTTGAGTGTACAAAGAGATATTTGTTAAGATCTGAAACTCTATTCGGATCTTCAAAGTGTTCTTTGGGACTTTGGAGTTGTTCAATCCATTTTTAGGTGAGCCCATTTCTTGTTAGAAATAACCATTCCTAGTCGAACCCCTGTCCAAGTGTCCCTAGAATCTTTTCAGAAATATCCATTCTCAGCTGAAGCTCTACCAAAGTGCCACATCAGCCTAGCCCTCCCTTAGCCTATCCCCAGCAGAAGCTCTGCTGGAGAGCCACCTCATCCTAAATCTAAATCTAGAAATAGCCTTCCCTAGCCGAAGCTCTACTGGAGTGCCAACTCATCCCAAGCCCAAAAATAGCCTTCCCTAGCTGAAGCTCTCTCGGAGTGCCAGCTCATCCCAAGCCCAGAAAATAGCCTTCCCTAGCTGAAGCTCTCTCGGAGTGCCAGCTCATCCCAAGCCCAGAAATAGCCTTCCCTAGCTGAAGCTCTGTCCGAATCCCAATCCGAAAGTAACCGTTCCTAGCCGGAACCCTGTCCACATACCATCATAACCAGCATCTCTCAAGAAAGGAAGTTGGAGGTGAAGAACATCTTTCCCTGAGCCTGGAGAATTTGAAAGACAGTCCGAACCAATACTAATCAGAGGCCCACCCCTCTTGACCCGAAACAGGGGTTAAGTTTAGGTATAATTTCTCCACTAACTTGTCATAATGTAGACTGTATATAGACTTTGTTTTAGTGTATATAGTAGTTTGAATTCAATTAATGTATATATGTGTGATAACTTAGCCATACATATGGAATAGTAATAATTATAGAAAATGTTTGTTCTCATGCATCTAGTAGGACGACCGGTTGAATTGGGCAGATTGGGTGTCTAACACCATCCCAATTCTGTAACTTGACACTTAACCTAAATCTCTGGACCAGACCAAATTTTGGGCCTTTTCTCAGGAATCGGACCCACCCCCAGTTCTTGGGCCCATAACCTTAGGTGGCAACTCCAAACCCTATTTGTATGATCCTGATCCCTGTATTGGATCATTATCAAACTCCTGTCTCAAATGATAAATTTTACACTCTTGCAAAATAGGCCTCCACGTATCTCCAAGCAGCGATACGACGGTGTGGGGACCACAAGCAAAGCACACATGAACCCCTCCTATAACATGAAAGAGAAAGAGAAAGAGAGAGGAGAGAGGACGGGGTGGCATAGTCCATCTCTTCGGACGCTACCCTCACAGTGGCGACTCCACTGGGGATAAATGTCAAGCTTCCGATACTAGATGCTACCTTTAAATGCAAGATATTTTCTACCATATTTGTTTGAAAACATGTCTGGCTAACCCCATGTTTGTAATTGTATTAGCTAACTGCATCATGCATTATGCTCGAAGTGAAATCATTTGGCGAGGGACTCCCTGTCATGCCCGCACCCTCGAGGAGGTCAGTGCATGTCATGGAGAGTACTCTAAGAGCAAATGATACCCACTTCCTATACAAGAATGAAAGGTATCAGCAAACGACGATGAAGTTGTATTTGTGCCAACATCCTTGGGAAGGTCCGTGTAGTTTATAACATTCTAAGATCGAATGCATCATCAAACGGCCAGGATGTTCGTATTTGTGCCAGCACCCTCGGGGAGGTCTGAGCACTTTACGGCATTCTGAGATCGAATGATGGTTACCCTACATTACACTTTTGCACACAATCACTCACGGTTCCACCACCCCATGGCCAATTGCTTAACCTCGTGTGAAGTCACGAGTAATGGGCAAGGAAGTCACCCCCTTGATCTCATACCTATGGGTATATTAAAAGGATCACGTACCTTACGTATATAGATCCTATCAAGGAAGCCTTGTCGGTCCTATTGCATCTACCGCATCCTCGCATCATATAGAAAATAGATGAAGAAGCTAGTAGCGCCACAAGCTAACTATAGGACTTATTTACGATCTTGAAAAGGAATGTTCCTATATTATATTCCCAGCGTAAAGAAGTGCTTTCCTAAGTGGGTTTCGGATAAAAGTTCTCCCTCCTCCTTAAGAAGAATGTCCAGATATGTGACTCAGGGGCAATCCCGTCGCAGTCACATCAAGTCCCTAGAAGTTTCGAGAAAAATCAGGGGGAAGGACACCTAGTGGGAAAAGAACAAGAAAAGCATGCCTTTATTACATAGAATGTCTTATGGGAATATTCTCAACAAGCCATTTCTATGAACTTCCCACTTATGACATTGGGTGGACCAAGGGCATCAAACCCTATCCACCCCTACCATTTAGTGGACTGACCTTGGATGAATTAATGTTTGTTAATTTAGTGAATGTATGAACAAGGGGTTGGGAATTCAAGAATCCTAAAATAAACCACTTTTGGTTCAGGCACAATTCCACACCTTAAGTATTCTCCGCGTTCCCTTTGGACGCGTCAGGGTAATCGATTGACTCGCCTAAGTCCAGAATCACCTCCGTCATCTCTTCGAGATTGTCTACTACTAGGTGATTACACTTTCATAAGCATGGATCCAACCAACATGGAAACACCCAAACCGGCCTGGGTTTGTCATGTGGAGACCTTGCAGATAGAAATGGCTGAAGTCAAGAGAGGGATAGCTTAGATATTGCATACACTTCAGAACCCTCCTAGAGCTGATCCCGGGAATGAGCCAGCACCAGTTATGGGAGATGTGGAACAGAATGGAGCTACAGGTCATCGTGAGAATTCTTTCGAGTTGACTTAGGAAAACCAAAGCATGTCCGACCAACTGGCCAGAGAGGATCTTCACCTACCCATCTGAATGGTCAACGAGGGGCCTATTCCAGGGTCCCTCCTCCTAGGGTAGTGATTGAATATGAAGAAGAGGAATTTGCAGCACACGTCCGCTTTGAGCCTCCGGAGATGGAGAAAGAGTTTCTTCTCTGGGGTAAGAATTCCAGAAAAATTCAAGTGGCAGACTGATAGGTTTGATGGGTCAGGAGACCCCAAGGCTCATCTCAAAGTCTTCCTCAGCATTGCCAAGTCATGGCAACTTGTAGATAACTAGATGGGGCAGGCTTCATGTTAACCCTATCAGGATCATCACTGAGGTGGCTCACAGTTGGAGTCATCACAAACTCAGAACTGGGTAATAGTAGTGAAAGCCTTTACCAAGCAGTACTCCTGCAATACTGAGGTGGATGTGAAATGTCAGGAGCTTGAGATGTTGAGGCAGCAACCTAAAGAAGGATTCATCACCTTCTTGATGAGATTCAAAGACAAGGCCGCCAAGATAGTAGATAAGCCTTCAGAAGTAGAGTAGGTAGAGATGTTGATAGAAAACCTGTCAAAACCCTATTATGATGTTCTTTACTATCAGCATTTGCAAACTTTTGATGCCTTAATAGCCACCAGAACACGTGTGGAGAATATAATTTTGATAGAGGCCCAGTATCAAGGATCCTCTCAAGATACAAGTAAGAACACCCGAGTCGGATGGGGAAAGGGTCTGAAAACTAATGTGGTGAGTGCAATTCAGCAGTCAGTCTCACCAGCCACTTCTTCATAGCCCTTCATAATACAAGCAGTTGCACTCGCCTAAAAGGCCCCTCACCCAAGAAGGTAGTTTTCTGATTTGGGAATGCCCGTAATGGCCGCATATGAGAAGTTAAAGAAGCAAGGATTACAAAGGACAGTGGCTCCAAGAGTGATCAGCAATCCTCCTCTAGCTTGGTATAGGGATCATTAGTATTGTGCCTACCACACTCAGAAGGGGCATAATACTAAAGGATGTTTGGGTTTACAACATGCAATTCAGGACTTGGTAGACAATGGAACCATTGAGGTCAAGGACAAACAGCCTCCCAATGTCAATACCAATCCACTCCCTGATCATGTGAACAATCTAGATGAAGAAACTACAGAGAGTGACCCCACTCAACTCATTGTACCTAGAGCTTAGAAGAATCATATGAATGCTCGTGCTTACAGGATAGTCATAAGTCAAAGGGCTGGAGTTATAAGGACCTCATAAGAAGAGAATCATCAGAAGAAGGATCAGAAGATCATATGCCCACCGTTCATCCTTCCTCATCCACAGAAGGACATTACCAACCCCCACCATATTTTTTCCCCCACCATATTATCAACCTCTACCATATTATCAGCCTCTGCCATATCATCAACCTTTTCCCCACCATCAAAGTGGAGGAACCTCTTTATCCTATCACCCCTAGTCTTCATATCCTACCTCTCACATTACTTCATCTTCATACCATCCCACTTTATATCCCTCATCACCCTCATACCAATCCCATTCTAAAGGTTCAGTGTATAACCTAAAAGAAGGATGGACATACGAGTACAATTGGAAGGATATGCTTGCACTACCAGATTCTCCAAAGATGACTTCTTCAACAGGGTCAGTAAATGCATTAGGGGAAGACTAGGAGAGTGATCCCACTTCTCTAATTCAACCCGCTGTAGCTTCAAAAGACAATCTAGAAGTAATTGAAGAGATTACAACTGATCTTCTCAGAGCAATAACCACATTGGCCATAGGGGAGTAGATCAAGGAATACACTTCCTTAATCCATATAGGAAGTGACACAGAGGATGATGACGATGATGATGAGGACGAGAATGAAGATGAGAAGGATGGAGATGACTTTGATTCTCAAGAGGATGATGGGTATTTAGACTGGGATGACTACCAAGGGCCTTGGTATAATGATTAGGATGATGAGTCAGAATATTACTCACCAGAGCATCCGACATGTTTCTTAGTCTATGCTATTGGTGGTGATGATCTGATAGCTGATCCAATAGGTGGCATTTACCCTTCCCTCTGCATGGGAGGAGATAACTCTATGTCAGATTCAAAAAGTGATGGAGGATTTAGAGAGCCGATGCAGGTTTATTTGAATGAACCAGATTCCCTAGTCGAGTTGGAACAAAAGTTGTGTGAAGTATATTCCACTGCCTTAAAGATACAGGAAAGGATATAAGAAATTGACAAAATTCTGGGTGAAGTAACTGTCAGTGATCTTTACTATCAAGAGTAATTGGATGATCTAGAGGAAATAGGACCAGATGACACAATCACAGAGGTGGTAGATGCTACATTCCATTAACTTTCCAATGCAGTCAAGAAGCTACGAGCTAGGGCTGTGGATATTTGTAGAGGTCCTCGACTTCCCACCCCCAATAGGGAAGGAGAATCAGAAGAAGAAAATGATTTTATAGTGGGGATAATCACCCTAACCACTAGTGATGATGAAGATAGTTATCCCATAGAGACTATTGTGAAAAAACTAATCAACATGATGGAAACTAGAAGTAGAAAAGACTACAAGGGCAAGGCTTTAGGAGTAGAATAGCCAAGGGCTAATGAGGCTAAAACTAGTAGCATGAAGAAAGAGGCAGAGAACCTAGTCTTGGCTTAACTCAAGAAGTCCCAACAAATATCTCCATTTGGGGATTGTTGATGGCGTTCTCTTCACACCATGAAGCAGTCTTAAGGTCTCTCACTAATGTGTAAGTGCCAATATAGATAAATCCGACACACCTCGCATATATAGTAGGGGCAACATATGCGGTGCAGTCCCTAATGTTCTCGGATCCTGAGCTTCCTAAGGAAACTCAACACAATCAGGCTCTCCATATTATAGTTGAATGCCTTGACAAAGTGGTTCCCCAGGTTCTTATTGACAATGGGTCCGCTTTGAATACACTACCATTGAGATCAACAGAGAGTATCAACATCAACTTGGAAGAAAAGAGGCCAACCACCCAAACCATAAGGGCATATGATAATACCAAGAGAAAGATCCTTGACATCATTACCCTTGCTATAAAGATTGGCCCGGTGAAGTTTGATGTTGATTTCCAAGTCATTGATATACTGACAGCTTTTAACATGCTCTTGGGGAGGCCTTGGTTGCATCCTTTGAAGGTGGTGTCCCCTTGTCTCCATAAAAAAATAAGGTTCATTCATGAGGGGAAGGTGGTCTTAGTGGCCGGAGATCCTGAAGTGATTAACACTTTGACCAACATTAAAAATGGGGAAGAACAAGGTAGGAGGTGCAACTGAGTGGTTTTGAATTAGACACCACTTGCACAGTCATTGCCAAAGAAGCTCCAAAGGAGAAAATCCTAGCTAACTATGAAGCCATCTGGAGTCCGCCAATGAATCAGATGATGAGGAATATGTAGTACTTTCTTAGCATGGGGCTAGGAAAATATCATCTTCCAAAGCAGCCTAGTTTGGCAGTGAAGAATGGTCTCGGGTGCACTCCTCCAACTGTCAAAGGGCAGAAAGTGCTGAGGATGACTAGGAAGATCTCTGTCACTTACTACCCTACTCTCAATGGGTACTTCGTGAAAGAAGGAGAGGATTTCCCCTTTTGTGGAAATATGGAGCCAAAGTTTGATGAAACTGTAGCAAAAATGCAACTAGGATTTGAAGTGTTCTTTTAAGACCAGTTCAACTGGGTGACTCATGAAGTAGAACAGCAAAAAATGCTAGTCAATGAAGGTGACCAAGACAGCTGCATTACTGGGATAACGGAAGTTGCAATGATTGAAGATGGGTTCACCTTTGGTAACCCCACAACACTAATCCAATCTAAAGAATTGCCAAGGCCTCGAGTCCTCCTGAAAAGAGAGTGGGAAAAGAAGATAAGACTCACCTGGAGTCTACCACTTTCCCTTGATGTGAAAGGCTTCATTTGCTCCCTCCTATAAGAGCCAAGGGCCCGAGAGTTGCATGAGCTCAAGCCCCATCCTTCTGAAGGAAGAAGCACGTATGCAAAATAGAGGAGAGAACAGAGGATGATGGTTTGTATGTACTATGCCCGAACCAATTGCAATGAGAGGGCTCATGAAGTTGGTCAAAGATGTGACTGAGGCAATGGGATGGCATCCCTCAGTAGGCTTGAAAAGATGGACTTTATAGAAAAGGGATTGAGCAGTCTCCACTGATCTTCACCCCTCAGAAAGTTTGGTTTCTAAGCGCATGATATGGACCAGCTGGTATTCATAAAGAAGTGGGCACCTGTCCAGAGGAACCATTGCACTCTTGAAGAAATAGCAGTAACTTTCTCAAAAGAAGAAGAAGAAGAAGGCTCTTTACCACATCTCCTCATCCATCAAGCCACTGAACCACTTTTGAATTGGATAAGTATTGAAGAAAACTTCAAGTTTGCTCATGCTATTGAGTCAACCTACCTGATTATCCCTGATAAAAGCATCAAGCCAGTTATCGAGTCTGTAGTCGAGTCTGTTGTTTATGATTCTGTGTCAACCTCCCCTTTTGAGAAGAGTCTAGAGTCCTTATATGTAGTCTGTTACTCCTTCTTTCATGAATGAAATTTTTGATTTCGAGTATAACTTGCCTCCTTTTTCCAATGATGATCTTAATAAACATCAAGAATTAATAAAATAATGCAAACCAAAGAAAGCCCAACCCATCTGTGAGGATACTAGAGTTATTAATCTAGGAACCAACCAATGCCTTCGAGAGGTGAAAATTAGCACTACCCTTGATGGGAAAGAAGCAGAGTGGAAGATTAATCTTCTGAAGGAATTCACCGTAGTCTTTGGTTGGTCCTACGAGGATATGCTTGGTATCGACCCCAACATCATGCAGCATCGATTACTGACTTACCTTGGGGAAAAGTTGGTAAAACAAAAGCTCTGAAGAATGTGGCCAGAATGGAGTGGAAAGATTAAAGAAGAAGTTGTGAAGCAATGGAATGCGGGGTTCCTACAGGTGGTGAAGTACCCCCATTGGTTGGCCAATATTGTACCAGTACCAAAGAAAGATGGGAAGGTATGGATGTGCGTGTACTTTCGAGATCTTAACAAAGTGTGCCCTAAAGATGAATTCCATTACCCCACATTGACGTATTGGTAGATAATACGGCGGAGCATGCTTTGTTATCATTCAAGGATGGATTCTCGGGATACAACCAAATAAGTATGCACCTAGAGGATCGTGAGAAAACAATCTTCACCACTCCGTAGGGAACCTATTGTTACAAGCTGATGCCTTTTGGACTGAAGAATGCTGGGGCAACTTATCAAAGAGTAGCCATGGCCATATTGCATGACATGATGAACAAAGTTGTGGAAGTCTATGTGGACGACGTGATAGTAAAGTTAAAAGATTGGTAGGGGCATATTCCCATACTAAGGTGATTCTTCAAAAGAATCAAGAAGTATCAGCTAAAGTTGAACCCTCATAAGTGTGTGTTCGGGGCAACATCGGGAAAATTGTTAGGCTTCTTGGTGAGTGAAAGAGGCATTGAAGTCGACCCTATCAAAATCAAGGTAATTTAGGAAACGCCCATGCCTTGGACTGAGAAGCAAATACGAGGATTTCTAGGTCACATCCAATATATTAGCAGATTCATAGCTTAGTTGACTACATTCTGTGAACCAATTTTCAAGCTGCTGAATAAGGATCAACCCACGGAATGGAATGACCAATGCCAACAAGCCTTTAACAAGATAAAGGAGTATGCCTTATGAACCCACCAATATTGACAACGCTAGTGGAAGGAGAACCACTTCTATTGTATCTATCCGTGGGAGAATATTCCATGGGCTCTTTGGTAGCATAAAAGAAAACAGAAAAGGGGGCAGAGCATGCCATATATTACCTCAGCAAGAAGTTTTTAGAATATGAGACCTGGTACACATCTTTAGAAAGAACATGTGCTGCATTGATTTGGGTAACTAAAAGGTGGCGACACTACATGGTTTCCTATTTGGTGCATTTGAGCTCAAAGATGGATCCCATCAAATATCTCTTTGAGAAACCGGCCTTAATAGGAAGGATGGCCCATTGGTTACTTTTCCTGTCAGAGTTTGACATCACCTATGTTACTCAAAAATCTATCAAGGGCCAAGCCATAGCTGATCATTTGGCTGCTCACCCCATAGAAGATGGAAGATCCTTGGATAATGCCTTTCCTGATGAAGGAATCATAGCGGTAGAGGAAGAAGATACAGTTAATGAATGGCAGTTATTCTTTGATGGAGCAGCCAATCAGAAGGGATGTGGCACGGGAATATTGCAAGTCACTCCTAATGGCCTTTATATGCCTTCATCATTTTGCCTCGACTTCCCTTGTACCAACAATATTATCGAATATAAAGCCTGTGCTTTGGGGCTCAAACTGCTTTAACCATTGGGGTGAAAAGGATCAAGGTTTAGGGAGATTTATCCATTGTCATTTTTCAGACTCAAGGAAAGTGGAAAACTAGAGATGAAAAGTTGAAGCCATATCAAGAACATCTGGAAATGGTGATTGAACACTTTGAGAAGATCTCGTTCGAATACTTCCAGAGGGATAACAGCAGGTTTGCTGATGCCCTTGCAACCTTGGCTTATATGGTAAAGTGCAACCCTATGGCTAGAGTCCGACCATTTATTAGAATTCTGTAAAATCTTTCACTGTGGGTGGTCGGTCTTGGTTCGCTCACATAGTGAATTTCATCAGGGAAAGGAAGTACCCAGTCGAAGCCACTGACAGAGAGAAGAAGTTTCTGAGGAGATATGCCACCCAGTTTATTCTCCAAGAGGATTATTTATACAAGAGATCCCATGACGGAATACAGTTGTTGTGTGTAGATGAGGAACAAGCTACAACTATTATGAAAGAAATTCATCAAGGTCTTTGTGGACCCCACATGAATGCCAAGATGTTATCTAAGAAGATCCTCAGACTGGGATATTACTGGAACACAATGGAAGCAGATTGCATGGACTTTGTCAGAAAATGCCACAAGTGTCAGATATTTGCTAACATCATATATATCCCACCTACTGAGCTGCATTCACTCATTTCACCTTGGCCATTCTCCACTTGGGGCATCGATATCATTAGAAAAGCCAACCCTAAAGCATCTAATGGCCACGAGTTCATCTTGGTAGCCATTGATTATTTCACCACGTGGGTAGAAGCTAAGTCCTATGCAGTCCTCACATCTGCTAAGGTGGTCCAATTCATCCAAGAAAATATCATTGCGTGATATGGAGTACCTCAGGAATTGATATCAGATCAGGGATCCCATTTCTGGGGCAAGACCGAAAAAATTTGCACAAAGCTCGGTATCAAAAGGCATTGATCTACCATTTATAGGCTATAGACCAATGGGGCAGTAGAGGCAACCAATAAGAACATCAAATTCATCCTACAGAATATGGTGAAAACACACAAGGATTGGGCTGATAAGTTACCCCTTGCCTTATGGGCACACCGGACTTCTATACGATCCTCGACAGGGGCAACCCAATTTCTCTTGGGTATATGAGGTTGAGGTAGTTCTACCAGTGGAAATCCTGGTACCATCCCTAAGGGTACTCCTTGATAGTTAGCTACCTAAAGGAGAATGGGTGAAGTCCAGACATGATGAGCTCTACTTTTTCGACGAAAGGCGTACGAAAGCTATGGATAATCTGAAGAAATATCAACTGAGAATGGCAAGGGCCTTCAACAACAATGTGAAGCCCCGTCACATAGAGGTGGGTGAACTTGTTCTTTGGGAACAAAGAGCCCCAATTCATGACCCAAGAGGAAAATTCAAGCCCAACTGGAGTGACTTATTCACTGTCAAAGAAATTCTACCAGGCAAGGTTGTGGAGCTTATAGACCACAACGGCGAAGAAATACCCGGACTGGTAAACATGGATCAACTTAAGAAATATTATGTTTGAAAGGGTGAATAGCCTGAACTACGTTAGACCTGATTCCTTTTGAGGGATATGTAGGCAACTTGACATATGCAAGTACGGTCTCAACCATCTCAAGGCAATAAATTGGTTCCTAAATTAATAATCAAGGTATCTTAAAAGATCATCATAGTTTGTGTTCCCCAAGAATCACCATTTGGCATGAAAGGCCATTAGGTATCTGTCATTCACCTCAGGTCTGTCCATTTTTATCTAGGATTCTATCCCCTAAAAGAAAATTGCCACCTGGCACCAATTTATCAAGGCCAGTTTATTCTCCAGTCAAAGTCAAAAGAAAAAAAGAAGATCTTGATGCAACAGTGATAAAGTCTTGTTTGAATCATTAGCTAATGCGTAATGCTTTGATAAATCATCATATCTCGTTGTTTGTATTGATTTCAGGAAAATTCATGGGCTCGTTGGATAAGATGTTGAGGAAATAGACCTTAGACATAAATATGAGGGCACCAGGATTGTTATAATATATGAATGTGTCATTTCTTGGCCAAGTTGGATGTGTGAAACTACATCACCAATTACTCCGATAGGTGCCTCAACACTGGGATGCCAACCTGCATGTATTTTGATTTGGATTAGCGGAGATTTGCCCAACTCTAAAAGAATTTCAGGTTTGTATGCTATATCCACCCAAAGGCAGTTTGTTCAAACCCTCTTTGAAGAAAGATTGCTTAGAGGGAATTATGATTTCTTCGGATGGAAAGACGAAGAAGTAAAGCAGTTTGTCAGTATGGGAAGATCGACATTCTGAAGGTAGCTTAGATCTTCATCCAATATCTACCAATGGGAGGAATCCATCAGCAGTGATCCTTGGATGCTTATTTACTTTCTATGATAGCTCGTTATGTTCTCTGCACTCCCAAGCATGGTGCACCTTCTATTCTGATTGAGGTAGTAAAACAATTGAAGAAGGGAGGTGACATCATCCCTATGGTTCTTGTAGAAACGTTCTAAGGATTTGATGACATAAGCAATGGCCATAGATTTGGACTAGATCATTATTGGGGGAGTCCTGCTATTTTTTAGATTAGGCTCCTCGAGAAACTGAAGCTTACCACACCATTAAGGGGAAGCCCACTCGGATTTTTTTATTACCAGGATAAGAGAGAAGTTTTGAAATTCAACCTTATCACTGATTGGGAAAAGTACCTGCAGGAAAGGATTGTGTAGGATATTGCATGGAGGTGCCCAGGGAAGCCACAAGAAGATTTTCTGATGAAGAGCCCTAGGCACAACTATGCCAGATTGATGGGATTCACACATCCTTTTATTTGCCTGCATACATCAGTCGACAATGTGGGCTCAGGGTAATGGACCCAGAGGAGTTAATGAACTTCCACCTACCTAAAAATTGTCTCCCCACCTTGTTATTTACCTATCCCGTCTGTGGTAGGAAAGTTGTCCCCCTTTTCATGAAATTCACTTGGTAATGGAATGAGGAAGTATTTGGATTTTCATCTTATCCCGATTATTCTAATTATGACTTAAGTTATGGAATTGATTGTGCCTAAGCATTGCAAGCAAACAAAAAACAAAAAAAAAAAAAAAGGGAAGAAAGATTTTCTTTGTGCCAAAAGTAAGTTTTCATAGAGATGCTGAAATAAAATAATGAACAAACAAGGGGAGGGAAAAAGAAAAAAGAAAGAAAATATCCATGTGTTTGCAGGAAATACAGGAACAAATCCCTATGGGTCAGAAGCCATCATTTGAACTGTACTCTGAACCATCCTCATGAAGCATCGGGGAATCCACAGATGCTACTCTAACCTACTCTAGCCTCTAGGTCAGGTCCTCAATCAATGCACCCTGTCGGGCAATCTCCTGATCCATGGCAACTATCACCTCGCATAAGCCATAGTGCATCCTTCTAATCTCAACATAGACCTCTGGGGACACCTGAGAAAGAGCATATCAGCCAAAGGTAGTTAAGAGTTAATTGAAAAATGATCAGATACTCACATAATCATAAGGAGTAGGCAGCCCAAGGGAAGCGTCTACATCTATGTTCCGCTCTAGAAGGTGAGGGAGATTGGGGCTGGCCACGTTGGGATAGGTCTAGGAAGGGAAGCTACAAAAGGGGACGTTAGCAATCCTAAGAGACTCATCGACACTGGTAAAGGGCCCTATTTGTGAAGGATCGGTAGCACTGGCATGTGACCGAACAACAAAAGGATCTACACATCTCACTCTCCCCTGAATGAATATCAGTCAAGACCAAAACAAGGAAGAATTTGCATGAAATACTCAAGAAAGGGCAACATACCACTAGACCATTGGGATCGAGAGGGGTGCACACTGTCTCCTCCTCTAAGAAGGCTCCGTAGTCCCTATCCAGATCAAGAAAGGAGTCCTCCCATACTCTGTTAGCCAAACACATCATCTCATTTATGGGACAATCTTTAGACAATACATAGTGGGTGGAGAAAGACTGGGAGAAGGGCGTGGATCGATATCTGACCACTGGGGTACTACTCTCTCTCCTAAGTATCGAGCCTGGCCCCACATGCCTTGGAAAAGGACTCGATTCTTAGACAATTGATGACCCAAGGAGACTCTCTAGAAATTCGAAAACACAAGGTCATGGAATGGTCTCCAAGTAACTTGCACAACCAAGGAAGGGTAAGTATAGCATCAGGCAAATTGAATCTCAGCATCAGATATGGCATACCTTAGTGAGATCGTTCAAAAGAGAACGGCCAGTGGTCCTCGGAGGATGGCGTTGGGCTCGGTCCACCTGGTTATCTCCCCACTTTGTGGCTAGGGGGAAGAAGAATGTCTCTGGATCCCTCAATTTAGGGGCTATTATTCCTAGGAGCTCAAAATACCAGTGCTATTTCAAGAAATCAAAGTAAGAAAGTGCAGACCAAATGACTGAAAGGAAATAGATATGAGAAGGAAAGTTACCTGGATAATATAGCCTGCCCCCTTAAGGCCCCTATCTCCATAAGACAACAGGTTCAGGGATCACAGAAGATATGCATAGGTGGCCCCATCTCAGTCCTAGGAATCTACTATGCGATGATCTTTGAGGAAGTACACCAGGCGGATATCTGCTCCCCCTCGAGGTCACTGAAGAAGCACTGACCGCAAACAGTAGAAAGGAACGTGCTATTTGAGACATGTTTCTTGGATTATCCCCTAGGCTGAATTTCCACCATCGGGCACTAATCTCCCAAGACGGATGCATATCTTGCCGACTTTAATGGTGATACCGGTCAAATCTGTAAACTCCCTAGTAGTCGAAAATCCTACGGGTTAGGTCATGGATCTACCCCCAAATGGAATGCCTATCAAGGCATAGAAGCACAAAGGCGTAATGGTGATCTCGCCAATAGGAAGGTGGAAAGTGTGAGTACTTGGCCAGGACTGCTCCATCAGGGTCCCCACCAATGCCAGATTAAACTTCTGGGTCTCTACACAGGCCAACCAGCACAGATAGGTATCATCAACCATCTCCTTCACCTTGTGAGGGAGCATCCTATGCCAGGACTGAACCATATTCGGGTGGCCATAGGAGGCTAAGGTAGGTGGTTCCTTCCCCTCATGCTATGGAAATAAAAAAATAATAATAAAAAATAAAAAAAAGCAGCAAAAAGTAAAAACAATACGATAAATAAAAAAAAAGAGAGAAGAACAAATCAGGAATAAAAGATGATCAAAATAATGAATGAAATGTAAAGACTTACCCAGGAACCCCATATGGAGTTGCAGATGTGATTCCGGCTATTGTGAAGAGTCTGGCCGGAATACCAGTCGGCCAGGCCCTCATCCCTATGAGAAGGACTACTGCAACTCTCGAGCTAGTCCTCTCCCAGAGTCTTCCTCTTCCTCCTTTCAGTCATATTTTCAGAACCTGCAAAAGCCCTAGAAATTTTTTAAAATTATAATAGCCCCAGAAATTTTTCCAATATGCACAAAAGTCCACAAGAATATCAAATTCTCCAAATAACTCCTCCTTCAAGAACAAGGTGAAAAACTCCAAAAATAGGAAGGAAAATTCTAAGAAAAACTAGAGAGTTCTAGGAACTCACTTCACTCAAAAAAGCTAAAATGAAGAATGAACAGGGGAGAGGGCCCATTTTATAAAAAAGAACAAATTATTATTTTGGGATTCCAATTCCAAAAGGAAAAAGCAAGAATTAAAAGATTCCAAATCAAGCATCAAAATTCATTCCAAATCAATGAACAAAATTCTATTCCAAATCAAAAGCAAGAATTAAAAGATTCCAAATCAAGCACCAAAATTCAAACCAAATCAATGAACAAAATACCAAATCAAAAGCAAGAATTAAAAGATTCCAAATCAAGCATAAAAATTCAAAATTCAAATAAAAAATCCATTTCAATTGTTTTTGTCTTTTACAGGGTGGAAAGAGTAGCAATTTTCTTGCATGTAATTGACAAGGCTAGATAGCCTAGCATAGTTCAAAAGAACCCGTCTGAAAAACCAGATAGCCCAGCCTGGTTCAAAAACACACACTTGGAAGACCATATGGTCTAGATTTGTTCGAAAGAACCAGCCTGGAGACCAAAATTCCCTGAACTGGCACATGTAAAGCCTAGCTAAGGAAAATCAAAGAATCAAGTGGTTTACCTGTTACAGGATTGAAAAAGCAGCGAATTCCTCTCTTATAACCTTTGTCCCAGATAGTCCAGATTGGGTCAAAGGACCCAGCCTGGAGACCAAAATTCCCTGAACTAGCACATGTGAAGCCTAGCTAAAGAAAATTAAAGATCAAAGTACTAACCTCTTTTGTAGGATTAGAAGAACAGTGAATTCCTTTTGCATAATTGGCAGCCCCAGGTAAGTCCTCAACTTCAAAGTAGTTAGGAGATATAATCTGTTACATTTTTTAACTCCGCCATAACTATGAGCAAAATGACGACAGTACATGCTTCGAGTGACAAAATGTGGTCATTCTTTTCTTTGCCCTTCAGCCGTTGGCGTAGGCCTCAGCCAAAGAGGGGCATTTTGTAGACATCATATTTTGCCACCCTCCCTTGGCTATGATGAAATATAGATCTTGGATATGACTTCCAGCTTCCGACCAACAGAGATGTTGATGGAAACACTCCCAGGCCTAAAACCCTAGAAACCCTCGTGCAGGAGAGAGGGGGTCCAATTTTGGCTTTTTATATATGAAGGAATCTGGTCAAGATGACTATACAGATGGATAGTGCTCGAAAATACGATTCTGACGATATATGATATGCCAAAATTAGACCGTCGGATTACCTGCAATCTTCCCTGGAAAATCATATTTTTTCCACGTGCATGTTGCGCACACCAACCAGCCAGCCAGCCAGCTAAGCCAACCAGTGACCAGCCAGCTAGCCAGCCAACTAGCTAGCCATCCTAGCCAAGCAACCTAGCCAGCCAGGCCAGCCTGGCCTGCATGCCCTTGTCGTATGCTACGCGCCCCAGCCGCATAGCCTGCGTGCCCCCGCTGCCTACTGAGTATCCCTGTCTCATAGCCTGTATGCCCCCACTGCACAGCCTGTGTGCCCCCGTGCATAGCCTGCGTGCCCCCTCCGTAAGGCTTGTGCACCCTCGCCGTATGCTGTGCTTGCCCCTGCTATATGGCCGTGCACACCTTGCCTGCACCTTGTGCATGTTGCCCGCACCTTGTGCATGTTGCCCGCACACCTATGCCATCCTGACCCGCACACTATGCACATTGCCCTCACACCCATGCATGCACGCGCACGTGCCCGCTGCCCATACCCGCACCACCTCAGCCATTACCAGTGCATCATCCGTTGCGCACCCATGACGTCACCTGCACTACCTGGCCAAAGTAACCATACCTCAGGCACTTCGACTTGGTCCTGTGCGTCGTCGTCAGCAGCTGGAATTGGTGTTTCTCTCTCCTCTCGCTTTTTTAAAAATTACCTTTTTTATGTAAAAAATCTCACGCTTTTCCAAAAATTGCCTTTTTCAGTAAAAATTTCTCTCTCCTCTCGCTTTTCTGAAAACTGCATTTTTTTGGCCAAAATTTCTCTCTCCTCCTATTTTTTCGAAAACCCCCTTTTTCCTACTAGACAAAAGTCCTCCCCACCCAATTTTTCCTTCAACTCCCCCCTTTTACCCATTGGACAAATATCCTATCCCCTCAATGTAGGCAATAGCTCCCTTTTCGTCCACTGGATAAAGGGATTCCCCCTCTCCTATTTGGCTGAAAAAACTATAAATACCCCCTCCCTTCGAAAAAAGATACCAACACACCAGAATCCCCCTTTACTTTTTCGTAGTGAAATTTTCCTCCCCTCCCCCTCTTGATTTTCTTTTGATCTTCGGAGTGATCTTTGTCAAGATCCGAAAACTCATTCGGATCTTTGAAGTGTTCTTCGAGATCTTGAAGATCTTCAATCCAAATTTTTAGTTGGATCCAATTTTTAGTCAAAAACAGTATGTTCTTGAGCCACCTCCCTTGAGTGTTCTTAAGTGTTCTTGAGTTTTCTTGAGCATTCTTGAGAGTTCTAGCAATAGAAACCCCCTTTTTGAGGTTCTTCGGGTCTACAAAGAGATCTTTGTTAAGATCCAAAACTCTGATCGGTTCTTCAAAGTGTTCTTCAAGACTTTGGAGTTCTTCAATCCATTTTTAGGTGGACCCATTTCTTTTTAGAAATAGCCGTTCCTAGCCAAACTTCTATCCAAGTGTCCCTGGAATCTTTTCAAAAATAGTCATTCCTAATGGAAGCTCTACCGAAGTGCCACCTCAGCCTAGCCCTCCCTTAGGCTGTCCCTAGCGGAAACTCTACCAGAGTGCCACCTCATCCTAAATCCAAAAATAGCCTTCCCTAGCCAAAGCTCTATCAGAGTGCCACCTCACCCCAAGCCCAGAAATAACCTTCCCTAGTCGAAGATCTGTTCGAATCCAAATCTAGAAATAGCCTTCCCTAGTTGAAGCTCTGTCCGAATCCCAATCCGAAAGCGACCATTCCTAGCTGGAACTCTGTCCAAATACCATCACAATTAGCATCTCTCAAGAAAAGAAGTTGGAGGTCAAGACCATCTTCCCCTAAGCCAGGAGAACATGAAAGACAGTCCAAACCGATACTAGTTAGGGGCCCACCCCTCTTGACCCGAAACAGGGGTTATGTTCAGGTATAATTTCTCAACCAACTCATCATAATGTAGACTTTATACATGCCTTGTTTTAGTGTATATAGTAGTTTGAATTTAATTAATATATATATATGTGTGATAACTTAGCCATACATGTGGAATAGTAATAATTGTGGAAAATGTTCATTCTCAAGCATCTAGCAAGAAGACCGATTGAACTGGGTAGATTGGGTGCTTAACACCTTCCCAACTCTGTAACCTAACACTTACCCTAAATCTCTGGAATAGACCAAATTTTAGGCCCTTTTCTCAGGAATCGGGCCCACCCCCGAGTCCTCGGCCCATAACCCTAGGTGGTGACTCCAAACCCCAATTGTATGATCTCGATCATCGAATTGGACCATTATTAAAACCCCCATCTCAAATGATGAATTTTATACTCTTACGAAATAGGCCTCCATGTATCTCCAAGCGATGATATGGCGGTGTAGGGCCCACAAGCAAAGCACACCATGACACGAACCCCTCCCCTCACATAAAAGTGAAGAAAGAGAGAGGAGAGAGGATGGGGATGCATAGTCCATTTCTCTGGCCGCAACCTCACAATATCTCATGGCCCCACATGCCCTGAAAAGGGACTCGATTCTCGGACAATTGATGAGCCAAGACGACTCTCTTGGAATCCAAAAATATGAGGTCATGGAATGGTCTCCAAATAACCTGCAAAACCAAGGAAGGGTAAGTACAGCATCAGGAAAATATAATTTCAGTGTCAGACATGGCATACCTCAGTAAGATTGTTCAAAAGAGAATGAGTAGTGGTCCTAGGAGGATGGCATCAAGCCCTAACCACCTGGTTATCCCCCCACCTCGTGGCTAGAGGGAAGAAGAATGTCTGAGGATCCCTCAGTCTGGGGGCTATGGTCCCCAAGTGCTTAAAGCACCAGGGCTGTTTCAAGAGGTTAAAGTAAGAAAACGCAGACCGAATGAATGAAAGGAAATGGGTACAAGAAGAAAAGTTACCTAAATAATAAAGCTGGCCCCCTTGAGGCCCCTATCCCCATAGAACAGTATGTCTAGGGACCGTAGAAGATATGCATAGGCGGCCCTACCCCAATCCCAGGAATCTGCGATGCGAAGATCTCTGAGGAAGTACACTAGGCGGATATCTACTCCCCCTCGGAGGTCACTGAAGAGACACTGACCCACAACGAATAGCAAAAAAGAACGTACCACTTGAAACATGTTGCCTGGATTCTCCCCCAGGCCGACTTTCCACCATCGGTAACTAATCTCCCCTAGGCAGATGCTTGTCTGGCCGGCTTTAATGGTGATACAAATCAGATTGGTAAACTCTCTGGCAGTCGAAAATCCTACGGGTAGGGTCATAGATCTGCCCCCAAATGGAATGAATTCTTATCAAGGCATAGAAGCACATAGATGTAATGGTGATCTCGGCAATAGAAAGGTGCAAAGTGTGACTTCTCGGCCACGACCACTCCATCAGGGCCTCCACCAATGCCGGATTGAACTTTTGGGTCTTTACAAAGGCTAGCCAGCACATATAGGTATCATCAACCATCTCCTTCACCCTACGAGGGAGCATCCTCTACCAGGACTGAACCATTTTCGGATGGCCATAGGAGGCCAAGGTAGGTGGTTCCTTCCCCTCATGCTAATGGAAATATATAATGCATATATATATATATATATATAAAGAAAAAAACAGCAAAAATCAAAATCAGTACAATAAAAAAAAAAAAGAGAGAGAACAACAAAATAAGAATAACAGGTGATCAAAATAATGAATGAAATGTAAAGACTTACTCAGGAACCCCATATGGAGTTGCAGATGTGATTCTGACTATTATAAAGAGTTTGCCCAGAATAGCAGTCGGCCAGGCCCTCATCCCTGTGAGAAGGACTAATGCAACTCTCAAGCTGAACTTCTCCCATAGACTTCCTCTTTCTCCTTTCAGCCATATTTTCCAAAATTACAAGAAGCCCCAAAAAGTTTTTCAAATTGTAGGAAGCCCCAGAGAGTTTCTCAATTTGCAAAAAAGCCCACGAGAATATCAAATTCTCCAAATATAACTCCTTCCTAAAGAACAAGATGAAGATCTTTAAGAACTTCAAAAGCAAGGTAAAAAACTCCAAGAACAATAAGGAAAACTTCAAGAAAAACCAGAGGGCTCTAGGAACTCACCTCACTTAGAAAAGTTAGAATGAAGAATGAATAAGGGAAGGGGACCATTTTATAGAAAAAAATTGTTTTCCCCCCAAAAAAAAAAAAGTAAATAAATAAATAATTTTTTTTTGGGATTCCAATTCAAAAGTCCAAATCCAATCCAAGGGCACAATTCAAAAGTCCAAATCCAATCCAAGGGCAAATCAAAAGATTCCAAATCAAGCATCAAAATTCAAATCAAGTTCAAAATCAAAATCAAGCATCAAATGATTCCAAATCATGCATCAAAATTCAAATCAAGTTCAAAATCAAAATCAAGCATCAAATGATTCCAAATCATGCATCAAAAGATTCCAAATCAAGCATCAAAATTCAAACCAAATTTCAAATCCAAATCAATGAACAAAATTCAAAATTCAAATGAAAAATCTAAATCAATTGTTAATGTCTTTTATAGGGTAGAAAGAGCAGCAAGTTTCATTCATGTAATTGACAAGGCTAGATAGCCCAGCCCAGTTCGAAAAAACCCACTTGGAAGACCATATGGTCCAAATTGGTTTGAAAGAATCAGCCTGGAGACCAAAATTCCTTGAACTGGCACATGTGAAGCCCAACTAGGGAAAATCAAAGGATCAAATGTTTTTACTTGTTGCAAGATTGGAAGAGCAGCAAATTCCTCTCTTTGTAACCATTAGTCCCAGATAGTCCAGATTGGCTCGAAAGACCCAGCCTGGAGACCATATTCCCTGAACTGGTGCATGCAAAGCCCAGCTAAGGAAAGTCAAAGATCAAAGTAGTAACCTTTTCTGTAGGATTGGAAGAGCAGCGAATTTCGATGATATATGATATGTTAAAATTGGATTGACGGCTCTCCCGCAATCATCCCATAAACAATCCCACTGGAAACCTAGAAAAGTCGCCTACGTATCACAAACACCCTAAAATTTATCCTCTACCTACCCAGATAACCTAGAAACACTTCCGGACCTGAAACCCTGGAAAGCCTTATGCGGGAGAGAAGGGATCCAATTTTGGCCTTTCATATATGAAGGAATCCGATCAATATAACCATACAGATGGATAGTGCTCAAAAATACAATTCTAATGATATATGATATGCCAAAATTGGACCAGCGGATCTCCCATAATCGTCATCAGAAAAACCCAATAGGCCAGCCCGCACGCATGCTTGCTACCTTTGGCTGCAGCATATACACGTAGCCATGCACAAGCCCCCTGCCATGCACAAATCCACCTACCATGCACAGCCCCCTGCCCATAGTCTACTAGCCTGCACCCCTGCTGCTAACCATGGCCTACTGGCCTGGGCCCCCATAGGCACAGGCCCTTGGCCCTGTTGCTGCACCCTGTGGCCCCATTGCTGCACCCTGTGGCCTCGCTGCTGCACACCCCCATGCTCATGTGCATGTTGGTCAGCAGGCCAGCCCGTACACCTGCATGCACTGGTTGTTACCTATGCATGCACACGCATGCTGCCCATGCATACACGCGCCCGCCACCCATGCCAACCTCCCGGCACACACTGTGCACATTACATGCACACCCATGCTAGCCTCCCTGCACATATTGTGCACATTGCCCTCACACCCATGCCAACCTCCTCGCACACACTGTGTATATTGCTCGCATGCCCTATAATTTCAACCCAACCTTGTGTGTCATCGTCAACAGTCTGGATTCGTATTCCCTTGATCCAATGGGTGAAGAAATCCCCACTTCACCCACTCAAAGCTAAAAAAACCCCTCCTTTTGCTAGTATTTCTCTCTCCTTCAACTCCCCTCTTTACCCAGTGTGTAAAAGCCCTATCTCCCACCTTAAGCAAAACCTCACCCTTTTGTCCGTTGGATAAAGAGGATCCCCCTCTTTTATTGGTCGGAAAAAACTATAAATACCCCCCTCATTTGATTTCGACACACCAGAATCCCCCTTCACTCTTTCATAGTGAAATTTTCCTCCCCTCCCCCTCTTGATTTTCTTCTGATCTTCGGGGCAATCTTCGCCAAGATCTGAAAACTCATTCGGATCTTCGAAGTGTTCTTCGGGATCTTAAAGATCTTTAATCCAAATTCTTAGTTAGATCTAGTTTTTAGCCAAAAATAGTATGTTCTTGAGCCACCTCCCTCGAGTGTTCTTGAGTGTACTTGAGCGTTCTTGAGCGTTCCTGAGATAGAAACCCCCCTTTTTGAGGTTCTTCGGGTCTACAAAGAGATCTTTGTTAAGATCTGAAACTCTGTTCTGATCTTCAAAGTGTTTTTTGGGACTTTGGAGTTATTCAATCCATTTTTAGGTTAGCCCATTTATTTTTAAAAATAGCCGTTCCTAGCCAAACCCCTATCAGAGTGTCCTCGAAATCTTTCAAAAAATAGCCATTACTAGCAGAAGCTCTGTCAAAGTGCCCCCTCAGCCTAGCCCTCCCTTAGCCTATCTTTAGCAGAAGCTCTGCTGGAGTGCCACCTCATTCTAAATCCAGAAATAGCCTCCCCTAACCAAAGCTCTGCCAGAGTGCCACCTTATCCCAAGCCCAGAAATAGCCTTCCTTAACCGAAGCTCTGTCCGAATCCCAATCCAAAAGTAAATGTTCCTACCCAGAACCCTATTCGCATACCATCATAATCAGTATCTCTTAAGAAAGGAAGTTGGAGGTCAAGACCATCTTCCCCTAAGCCAGGAGAATCCGAAAGACAGTTCGAGCCGATACTAATTAGGGACCCGAAATAGGGGTTAAGTTCAGGTATAATTTCTCAACCAACTTGTCAAAATATAGACTTTATACAGACCTTGTTTTGGTGTATATAGTAGTTTGAATTCAATTAATGTATATATGTGTGATAACTTAGCCATACATGTGGAATAGTAATAATTATGGAAAATGTTCGTTCTCAAGCATCTAGTAGGAAGACCAGTTGAATCGGGTAGATTGGGTGCCTAACACCCTCCCAATTCTGTAACCTGACACTTGCCCTAAATCTCTGGACCAGACCAAATTTTGGGCCCTTTTCTCAGGAATCGGGCCCACCCCCGAGTCTAGGGCCCATAACCCTAGGTGGCGACTCCAACTCCAATTGTATGATCTCGATCTCCGTATTAGACCATCATCAAACCCAGTCTCAAATGATGAATTTTACACTCTTACGAAATAGGGCTCCACGTATCTCCAAGCGGCGATACGATGGTGTGGGGCTGGTAAGCAAAGCACACATGACACAAACCCCTCTCATCACATGAAAGAGAAAGAGAGAGGAGAGAGGACGGGGAGGCATAGTCCATTTCTCTGGCAGCTACCCTCACAACACTATACAGCTAAATCCCGACGCGCGTCAAAGTTATTGGAAGACCATAAGCACAACCGAGGGCAACTACCCATGTGAGCCAGTTGTTGGATGGCAAGTTGTCAAGACAGTAGAAATATGTCACCAGAAATAGCCTAGGCCTGAATCCATTGACTGTTTTTGATGACCAATCAGGTTGGTGGTTGGGTTCTGATGCCCGTGGGTCCCGCCACCCGCATTGTGGATAGCCTCAGATGGTTCTAAATCCTCCCCCACATCTTTCTCTTGAAATGAACACCTTACGAACCAACATAGTCGGGTTCGAATGTTCCTAAAGTCGGATTAGCCAGATTGGACCAAATAGGGTTCAGCCAAATATGCCCTAAGGCCTAATTAACTTATAAGTGAAAAATGAGGATTCATTTCCTAATTTCTCATTTGTGTGCAAACATGGGAGAGGAGAAGGAGGAGAGAAAAGAAGAAAATAAGAAGAGGAAGAAGAGGAAGAAGAAGGAAGGGAGCTTACCTTGGTGCCGACTGCCTCCTAGTTGTCGGAATCCCTGCCGGAGGTAAGTGTAACCTCTTCTACTACCCTCTCTCTCTTCATTTTGACCTAGATTAAGCTAGGTATAGGATTGATCTTGGGTCATAAACCCTATCGAGCTCGGGGATTACGTGTTTCACCTCCCCGGTGCCATTGCCCAGCTCAAACTGAGTCCGGTGAGCTCCGACAACGAGATTGACCAAATAACCAACTAAGGTTTCGATTGTTCGATCGACGTATCTCCCAAATGGCTCGGTGCAATTGGGATTTTGTTAGCTCATAGTGATGCTAGAAGCATCCCCCACAAACTCCAAAAAATAAATCCCGACAATCAGGCCTTAGCCAGAAAGCCCCAATTCACCTGGGCAATTCTGTACTACCACTGGAAACATTGGACCTATTTTTGGTGGGCTGTTTCCAGTGAACATTGAAGCCTTAGGAGCTCTCTTCTAGCTCCACCGAAAACAACACTGATATTTTCGATGGACAGTGTCTATTTTCGATGACATTACTATCACTGAGGGACTTTTACTGTACCCTTTAGGGGTGACCCATGTGCGCCCCTCCTGATGGTTCCGACACTTATTGACGTTTGGTTAATTTTGTGCCTAGGGCAGTGACCCACACGTACATCGAGGCTAGAATTGAATCGAACGATCGATGACCTTACTTGAACCTTAATACACACATGCCTAATCAAGGTGAGGGATGGTTGATTTTATTTTTGGAATGTTTAGTTATTTAGAATTGCTCACATGTGTAGATTTACATGTTTAATTATATTGTTCACATGATGATGATGTTTTATCACATGTTATATTTTATGAAGATGATATGAAATGTTTATGGATATGCATGGTGGGATCCGGTGTGGCCAAGGTGGTACCAGTTTCATGATCATAGCGTGTTTGTTGTATGTATGAGACAGAATCCGGTGTGGCCAAGGTGGTACTGGTACCATGATTTTTGTATGTCTGTTGCATTAATGCAATGATTATATACATTAGAATTAGTTATAGTCATGGATTACACTTTGTGGCTGATGTGTTATAGGTATCATGTGCTCTAGGACTGCATTTGGAAATGGATACGATTCATGGCCGATGATTGGTAACTGTGTTTCGTAGTCCATACCCCACTATTATATGCATGCTAGATTAGGTAAATGGTTATGGATTACACTTTGTGGCTGAGGTGTTACCGGTATCGTGTACCCTAGGACTATACTTGGAAATGGATTACATTTTGTGGCCAATGTGTTACTGGTATCGTGTAATTCAAACTAACTGTATCACTATGAAGGCATGTAGAATATTTGTGGTTAGGTATCACTCTCTATGCTACAAACCCTTGCCAACAGGGGATAAGGTGTTGGATAACCCATTTGTGGTATGTTCGATGTGTCTTTTTGGAATACCACACCGACGTGGCCGATGATTGGTACCAGTGCCATGATAGCTAGGAGGGGATTATCAAGCATTTGCTGGATGACCCATGGTCACAGACGAGGACTGACAGGCTTTTATACACGGCTTGAGTTTGTATCCCTGTGTAGTTGATGACGGTTCCGAGATGAAGGATACAACCTAATGTGTCGTTGTAGTATTTACTAGACTTATTTGTATTGTTAGGTGGATAATAAAATAAATGAATTGCATCACAAGCATCATGGACTATGTGTTTAATTTCTGTAATCATGCATCATAATTACTTATACGAATTCTATACTTAGATGTGTATGAACCCCACCCCTCACTGAGCGAGTTGGAAAGCTCACCCCATATATACATCCCTTTTTAGATGATGATGCAGGTACGATCATGCCTATGGCTAATGGCTCTCTTTCCTCTAGACCCGAGTACGGAGTGAGCGACTGGTGGATGCTGAAAGTGGAGGAGCATGGCCAGGACTATGCTTGTGATTTCTGTGCATATACCGCACCATGAGGTGTTCGGTGTATTTTTGTTATTTTGGTTCAAACTTGTGGATGGTACACTTTTAAACTTATTAATTATAAGTCATGGATGATTGTAACAGAATAACTTGGTTATGGATATTATATTATCATTAGACATTTTCCCATTTTATTGATGATTCCGCTATTATACTCTAATTTTGTTGCTTTTTGTTGGTTTGTGATGTGATATTGTGAAATGTTAAGATATTGCAATTAGAGATCTTGGTAAGTTTGTAAGATATGTACACCTTACTCACACAATTGGTAATGGTAAGTTGGGTCTACTGGAAGTAGGGTGTGAAAGCTTGGTATCAGAGCGCTATGCTCTGCCTTAACTCACAATCTCAACCAAACCATGACTTGGGGGAATTAGGATTTAAATAAAAATCTTGAAGACAACAATAATAGAATTTACACAACTAAGAGACAAGTATAGGTGTTAAAGCCATTTCATTAAATAAAGAACTTGATTACATAAGCTTACACCATTTTCATGAAAATAAAAGACAGAAAGCTGGAAATCCTAACTAGCCTAAGTCTAGAAAATTCAAATAACATAACCAAATGATAGAAAGTGAAGTCCAACTAACAACTAGAACATGTAATCTCAAAAGAAAGCATAAACTGAAAGGAAATCCTAAGACAATAGTGGCAAAACCAGCCACTACTCCTGCTGATCCTACTACTGCTGGTGATGTCCTTGGCCTTGAGCCTGGCTTTGATTATGACTATGTACTCCTGGAGGTGGCACCAGTATGGCAAGGTGGAAGACCATCACCTACATCTGTGTCTCAAGAGAGGCCAACCTATTATCCATGAGACAATAGTTTTTATCTATGCCCTCCAGTTCGTTGTCCATCCTCCTCAGAAATTCTGTGGTGCTCTCCAGGTGAGCCACCACATTGTTGAGACCATAAGGCCTCGCATCCCTAGTACCACAAGATGTGGAAGCAGCTGTGGAACCCATAGACCATGGGTTAAGTGGTGGAACACCACAACCCCACCAACCCCTCTCCCAACACCACCAACATCATCAGTACCAGCACCAACTCCACCAACATCCCCCTGTGCACCTCTGCCAATAACTCCGGCATCGAAACCTAGTTAACCCTCTACCTCCATTGGCTGATCATCCTCAGCCTCAGCAAGTGATACCTCACTCATGTCTAGGGTCATCTTCCTCAGGAAGTCTTGGTTGAAGTCTATGACATCATCTCCCAAGTATCCCTCACCTTCTAGGTCTACCCCAAAGCGAAGGAACACATCAGTTAAGATCCTTCCATAGCATAAGTTCCTGGCTCCGCGTGCCCCTCCCTCAGACTGAGTCATCATGGTCTTCATCAGTAGGTAGGGAAGGCAAACCTGCACCCCCATGTACATGCAGTATGTCATGTAGGCCTGCAAGATAGACACCTCATCAAAGTATCCACAGGTAGGAAGGACATTCAACTGAGCTGCCCTACAAACAAATTTTGGGGTAGCTCGGTAGTTGACAGTGCGATCCCATCCAAAGGCAGCCTTTGTGAGCATGTTGTTCATCTATTGAAGAACATCAGGATTTTGGAATTCATAGGCTGGAGTCCGAGGTGGGCAATAAACCAGATCCCCTGTGTTGTCAACCAACATGAGGTTGGCCAGTTTACTCATTTCGAAGGAAATCTTGACTCCCTTCACGCAGGAGGTGATCCATATTTCTTCAGCGCCTCGGTTCACTCACTGGAGGTTGGATTAAAACAACCACACCAGCTGTGGGTAGTACTTCTTGTAGCGTAAGTAGAACTGTGGAAGTCTCTCATCCTCACATACTTTCTTGGGCCCACATTACAGTACTCAAAGTTTTCCTAATAATCTTGCTCGGCCATAGAGCGAAATAAAAGTGGATTATACTGTGCCACTTCTGGAATGTCTTGTTGCTCTTGTGTAACGGTGCAGTGAGTGCCCACATGATGTCCAGACAAGGTTTCAATATGATTCCTAAGGATTTAGAGAGCAAAACCTAAGTTAGGAGATTGAAACAAAGCTCACAGAGAAGAAAATCTCAAAACTAGGTCAGAGAAGAAGAACTTATGTTGATGCGTATGCGTCACAAATCGGTTGTGAAATCATAAGAGAAAGGTGGAGAATGGGTTGGGGAACCTTCCTTGGCTGTATTCTCTTCTTCTCCATAAGTTGGAATAGGGTTTTGCAAAAGAAACCCCAAACTCGAGCCTTAAATAGCGATTTTAGGTCCACCAGAAACACTGGACCTGGATTCGGTGACTGTTTCTATTGAGTTGAAAATACCAAATTAGCCTCTGCCAGTCCCACCGAAAATAGGATTGATATTTTTTATGAAAATAGCCCTATTTCTGGTGAACTATTTTGGGAATAATTTTTTTTTATATTTTTAGATCTTTATTATTATTTTGTTTCTTTAACTATGGGCCCCTTCGTGATATACGTGCAATTGGATCCTAATATTTATGGACCCAACTTATGCATGCTCTAACCCTAATTTTACCTTATGTATATGTGTTGGATCCACTATGTGTATATGTGTTCTAATTACATGCAACCCTATATAAGCATGTGAACTAATCATATTCCTCCACAGGAGTCATGTCACACTGAAACACCCAGTCCCAATCACAGTCACTCCCTTCACCTCCCGCTTCCCCTACGTAGAATTGGGGTAGACCCAATAATGCACCCTCGGCTCCGTCAATTCTTACCGCTCATGATGTGGCCTCCATCATGAATAACATGATGCAAGAAGTTGAGGAAAGACAGAATCAATTTGTGGCCGGGGTTGATAATCGGATCCAAGCGACAATGGAAGCCTGTAATGCACCGCCCGCACCTCGTACTTCATCGGCACCCATTTTGGTACCCGCTAGATCCGCTACCCTTCAAACATCAGGTGAGGCATAAGTACATAGGCATTGGCAGCAAACTGTACATGGACATGTACAAGACCCAGCACCAGAATAAGCCCAGGCACACGTAGAGGGTTGGACGGACCTAGTAAAAATGGTGGATAAGTTTCAAAGGCTTAAGCCTCCATCTTTCTCAAAGGTGGGTCAAGATCTATTGTATCCATTAAGATAGATTGGTGGTATGGAAAAGGTGTTTAGGCTAACGGGCTGCATCGAGAGCAAAAAATTTTGTGTGTGAACTACCAACTATAAAATGAGGCTGATGATTGGTGGAGTGCTACTGCGCCCATTCTGAGGGTTAGTAACCCAAACCCTACTTGGGCAGACTTCAAAGGGGCCTTCTTTCAGAATTATTTTCTGGAAAGCTTCCGTGATAGGAGAGAGAGTGAGTTTTCCCAGTTGGTGTAAGGGTCTCGGTCTGTGCTCGAGTATCAGTAATGTTTTGAGGAGCTATTCCATTTTGCTCCTAAGCATCTCCGAGCGAATATGGCTAAGGCCAAGAAGTTTGACAAAAGGGTTGAGGCCAGATATTGGGCCAACCATAGTTAGGTTGAAACTACGGACTTATACCAAGGTGGTCCAAGTGGCCAAATCTATTGAAGACTGATATAGAGATAATTTCTTGGTCCGATAGGGAACGGGAAAGAGGCCTATGGGGTCCACTGACTCCAGGGGAGGTAGTAAGCCCTTCTGAGTGCCTTCTATCAACCTAACTCCGGTATAGTTCAGAAAGCCTGAAGCTAGTCAGACTTCCCAGTCCTCCCGTTCTAGTACCGTGTCTCAGTCTACGGGGTTAAGCCCAAGGTGTTTTCATTATGATCAATCGGGCCATCTAGCAAGGATATGTCCCCATTAGAGGTCAGGTGATGCACCATACACTATGCCACTTAGGCCCCAGCAGACTTATGCAGCACCTAGACCCACACAACCCCCACAAGGCCAGAGACCACTAGGCAGAGTGTTTGCTATGACCGCTAAAGATTCAGAGACTACACCCGGTGTAGTGACAGGTACATTATTGATATCATTATTGCCCGCACATGTGTTATTTGACTCAGGAGCCGTGCATTCATTTGTGTCATCAAAATTTTCAAAGATGGGAGTTCCACCCAAAGGATGGACTCAGTGTTTGGCAGTGAGTACCCCTACAGGAAGTGCAGTAGGTCTGGACTATGTATATGAGCCTTGTCCAATAAGCATAGGTGGACATGAGTTGAATGTTCACTTGATTGAGTTGGATATAACCGACTTTGACGCAATTCTAGGGATGGATTGGTTGTCCGCATACAGAGCCAGTGTGCTATATGCCAAACAGGTGATCATTTTCAGACCTTATGATGAGGATGAGTTTATCTTTCAAGGGTATAAGCCGAAGAACTCCAAGAAGGTTATCATATCAGCACTACAGATAAAGAAACTGCTAGATAAAGGATGTTAAGGTTACTTAGCATCTGTGATGGATACTAAGATAGAGGTTAGGTCATTGACTGAGCTAGATGTGGTGAGGGAATTTCCCAATGTATTTCTGGATGACTTGATAAGTTTGCCCCCTGTTCGAGAGACAGAGTTTGCTATAAACCCACTCCCTAGCTCGGCACTAGTGTCAAAAGCCCCTTACTGCATGGCCCCCACAGAGTTGAAGGAATTACAGGTGCAACCTTAGGATCTTCTGAAGGAGGGATTCATTAGACCTAATGTATCTCCATGGGGAGCACTGGTATTGTTCGTCAAGAAGGACAAAAGTATGAGGGTGTGCATTGATTACCAAAAGCTTAATAAGTTAACCATCAATAATCAATATCCTTCGCCAAGGATAGATGATTTGTTTGATCAGTTATAGGGTGCCAAGGTATTCTCCAAGATTGACCTTAGATCAGGTTACCACCAGCTTAGGATCAAGGATAGTGATGTCAGCAAGATGGCTTTCAGATCAAGGTATGGACATTTTGAGTTCTTGGTGATGTCATTTGGGTTGACCAATGCACCAACTACATTTATGGATTTAATGAACTGAGTATTCCAGGATGTCTTAGGTAAGTTTGTGATCGTATTCATTGATGACATTTTGGTTTACTCCAAGAGTGCAGAAGAACATGTTGTTCACCTGAGGTTAGTACTACAGCATCTGAGAGAGAAACAACTCTATGCCAAATTCAGTAAGTGTGAGTTCTGGTTATCACAGGTGGCATTCCTAGGCCACATTGTTTCAGAAAAGGGCATAAAGGTTGATCCAGGCAAGGTGAAAGCAGTCCTCGAATGGGAGAATCCCAAGAATGTAGCATACATACATAGTTTTCTAGGATTGGCTGGATACTATAGAAGGTTTATTGAGACTATCCCAATGACTCGACTCACACAGAAGGGTATAAAATTTGAGTTGTCTGATGCTTGTGAAAAGAGCTTCAAGGAGCTAAGGCAAAGGTTGGTATCAGCTCCAGTTTTGACTATCCCGACCGGTACAGGTGGAATGGTTGCGTACAGTGATGCCTCCAAGTTGGGATTGGGTTGTGTATTGATGCATCATGGGAAAGTCATTGCTTATGCATCCCGCCAATTGAAGGATTATGAGAAGAACTACCCCACCCATGACTTGGAGCTGGCAGCAGTGATTTTTGCACTAAAAATCTAGAGACATTACTTATATGGTGAGAAGAGTGAGATCTACAGTGACCATAAGAGCCTCAAGTACTTCTTCACTCAGAAGGAGCTCAACATGAGACAGAGGTGTCGGTTGGAGTTGATGAAGGACTATGACTGTACTATCCACTATCACCCAGGAAATGCCGATGTGGTAGCTGATGCACTTAATCAAAAATCCTAGTCGCTGACTCTTGCATCACTGACCACCAATGAGCATCTCATAGAGGAGGTCAGGAAACTAGATTTGGAGCTACTAGTGGAAGGTGTCACCTTGTCATTATCGGCATTGGTGGTACAACCTAGTCTAGTGGATGGGATCACTGCAGCTTAGGGTACTGATACAGAAATGCTGAAGCTGATAGCAGAATGCAAGGAAAGAACTTAGAAGGAAATAGATTTCTCGGTAACTGAAGGTAGGATTCTCAAGTTCAAAGGGAACTCATGCGCGCCTAGTGATAGTGATTTGAGAGACATAGTTTTGAGAGAGGCACACAACTCTCTGTACTCCATTTACCCGAGCAGCACCAAAATATATACGGACCTCAAGGGTTCCTATTGGTGGAAGGGAATGAAGAATGATGTGGCCACACATGTGTCTAGATGCCTCATGTGCCAGCAAGTCAAGGCTGAAAGACAAAGGCCCTATGGTTTATTGTAGTCACTGCCTATTTTGGAGTGGAAATGAGAAAATATTACTATGAACAACATCATAGGCTTACCCGCACTCAGAAGGGTATGGATGCTGTTTGGGTAGTTGTGGACTACTTGACCAAGGTAGGTCACTTCATCCCAATTAAGGTCACATTTTCTATGGACAAGTTGGTCAAGTTGTATATTGACAACATCATCCGGTTGCATAGCATACCGATTAGCATCATCTCTGATCGCGATCCTAGATTCACTTCCAAGTTTTGGACATGTGTACAGAAAGCTATGGGAACACAACTGAATTTTAGCATAGCATTTCACCCATAGATCGATGGTCAGTCAGGGAGGACTATCCAGACATTGGAGGACCTGCTTCGAGCATGTGCCTTGGATATAAGTTATAGTTGGGATGAACACATTTCCCTTATTGAGTTCTCCTACAACAATAGTTACCAGGCCACCATCGAAATGTCCCCATTTAAAGTACAGTATGACAGAAAGTGTCGGACTCCACTCTATTAGGATGAGGTTGGTGAGCGGCATATTCTGGGTACAGACTTGATATAGGCTACTAGTGAGAAGGTGAATGTGATCAGAGAGAGGACTAAGGCAGCTCAATCAAGATAGAAGAGCTATATAGATGTCAGGAGAAGGCATCTAGAATTTGGAGTTAGAGACAAGGTTCTCTTATTGATCTCCCTAGTTAAAGGGATAATGCGGTTTGGCAAAAAGAGAAAGCTAAGTTCGAGGTTTATGGGACCGTACGATGTACTAGAGAGGATCAGACTGGTAGCTTACAGGATAGATCTACCACCAGAGTTGGAGGGTACACATGATGTCTTCTATGTATCCATGTTGAGGAAGTACATTCCCGACCCCACTCATATCTTGACTTACATACCCCGTGGGTTGGACGAGGATTTTGCCTATGTGGAATGTCCAGAGAGGATTGTTGACTGGAAGGACCATGTTCTCCGCAATCGCACCATTTCCTTTGTCAAAGTGAAATGGATGAACCATCCCGAACAGGAAGCATCCTGGGAGCGAGAAGATGAGATGATGATGCAATATCCTAGATTGTTTGATTTACCAGGTATGTTCAATTTCGAGGATGACCTGGTCTAATTTGAACTATTGTGATAGGTCTCAGATCAGAGATTGAAAGTACAGTTAGGTTTTGGCTCACGGTCACCCATTACCGAAGGGGAAGGATGACCCCATATATTCATGCATCGCTTGCCAGTCCAACTGGAAGGGATTTTTACCTTTTGACCATAGACAATAAGTGACCCGACACCATACACAAAAATCCTGGTGCGCATCAAAGTTATCAGAAGACCATGAGCACAGCTGAGGGCAACTACCCATGCGAGGCCAACTGTTGGGCAGCAAGCAGTCAAGACAGTGGGATGTCTTGACAACTGGAGATATGCCATCAGAAACTGCTTGGGCCAGAATCTGGTGACTATTTTCGATGACCAATCAGGTTGTTGGTTGGGTTCCGATGCCCGTGGGTCCTGCCACCTACATCGTGGACAGCCCCGGATGGTTCCAAATGCTCCTCCACATCTTCCTTTTGACATGAACACCTTATGGACCAAAGTAGTCAAGTCCTCGTGTTTCAAAAGTCAGATTAACCCGATCAGACCAAATAGAGTTCAGCCAAACAGGCCCTAAGGTCTACTTAAATTATAAGTGAGAAATGAGGATTCATTTCCTCATTTCTCATTTGTGTGCAAACGTGGGAGAGGAGAAGGAGGAGATAAAAGAAGAAAAGAAGAAGAGGAAGAAGAAGGAAGGGAGCTTACCTTAGTGCCGGCTGCCCACCTAGTTGCCAAAATCCCTGTTGAAGGTAAGTGTAACCTCTTCTACTACTCTCTCTCTTCATTTTGACCTAGGTTAAGCTAAGTATAGGATTGATCTTGGGTCATAAACCCTATCAAGCTTGGGGATTTCTTGTTTCACCTCCCCGGTGCCATTGTCAAACTCAAACTGAGCCTGGTGAGCTCCGACAACAAGATTGGCCAAATGACCAACTAGGATTTTGATCGTTCGATCGACATATTTCCCAAATGGCTTAGTGGAATTAGGATTTTTTTAGCTCATAGTGATGCTAGAGGCATCCCCCATAAACTACACGGAACAAATCCTAGCGATCAGGCCCGAGCCAAAAAGCCCTAATTCAACTAGGCAGTTCTATACTGCCATTGAAAATAAGCCACTAGAAACACTGGGCTTACTTTTGGTGGGCTATTTCTAGTGAACATTCAAGCCTTAGGAGCTCTCTTTCAGCTCCATTAGAAACAACACTGATATTTTTAGTGGACAGCGCCTGTTTCTGGTGGCTGTTTCCGGTGACATTACTGTCACTGAGGGACTTTTACTGTACCCTTTGGGGGTGACCCATGTGGAACCCTCCCAATGTTCCTAGCACTTATTGACGTTCGATTACCTTCGTGCCTAGGGCAGCAATGCACATATACCCAGAGGCTAGAATTGAATCGGACGATCAATGACCATACTTGAACCTTAATACATACAGGCCTAATCAAGGTGAGGGATGGTTGCTTTTCTTTTGGGAATGTTTAATCATTTAGAATTGCTCACATGTGTAGATTTGCATGTTTAATTATATTGTTTACATGTTGATGATGTTCTATCATATGTTACATTTTATGAATATGATAAGAAATGTTTATGGATATGTATGGCGGGATCCGGTGTGGCCAAGGTGGTACCGGTACAATGATCACAGCGTGTTTGTTGTATGTATGAGACAGAATTCGATGTGGTCGAGGTGGTAATGGTACTCTGATTGTCGTATGTCTGTTGCATTCATGCATTGATTTTGTGCATTAGAGTTAGTTGTAGTTATGGATTACACATTGTGGCTGATGTGTTACCGGTATCGTGTGCTCCGGGACTACATTTAAAAATGGATATGCTTCGTGGCCATTGATTGGTACTGGTTTTACGTAGTCTATACTCAACTGTTATATGCATTCCAGATTAGGTAAACGGTCGCGGGTTACACTTTGTGGCTGAGGTGTTACCGGTATTGTGTACCCTAGGACTATACTTGAAGATGGATTATACTTTGTGGCCGATGTGTTACCAGTATCAGGTAATTCATACTAACTGTGTCACTATGAAGGCATATAAAATATTTGTGGTTAGGTATCACTTCCTATACTACGAACCTTTGCCAACAGGGGATAAGGTGTTGGATAACCCATTTGTGGTATGTTCAATGTGCCTCTCCAGAATGCCACACCCGCAGTACAATGTGATTATTGCCAAAGGTGGGAACTTGTTTGACGTGGCCGATGATGTGTTACCAGTGTCGTGACAGCCAGGAGGGGGTTATCAGGGGTTTTCTGGGTGACCCATGGTTGCATATGGGGATCGGTAGGCTTCTATTCATAGCTAAGGTTTGTATACCTGCATAGTCGATGGCAGTTCCTAGATGAGGGATACAACCTAATGTGCCGTATTTGCATTTACCAGACTTAGTTATATTGTTAGGTGGATTATAAAATAAATGAATTGCATCATGAGCATCATGGCCCATGTGTTTAATTTTTATAATCATGCATCATAAATACTTATGCGAATGCTGTGGTTGGATGTGTATGAACCCCACCCCTCACTGAGCCAGTTGGAAAGCTCACCCCACGTATACACCCCTTTTTAGATGATGATGTAGGTATGGTCGTGCCTATGGCTAGTGACTCTCTTTCCTCTGGGCCTGAGTATGGAGTGAGTGACTGGTGGATGCCAGAAGCGGAGGAGCATGGTCATGACTGTGCTTGTGATTTTTGTGCATACGCGGCACCATGAGGCGTTTGGCGTATTTTTGTTATTTTGGTTCGAACTTATGGATGGTACACTTTTAAACTTAAATTATAAGTTATGGATGATTGTAACAGAATAACTCAGTTATGGATATTATATTATCATTAGACATTTTTCCCATTTTATTGATGATTCCACTATTATACTTTGATTCCACTGCTTTTGGTTGGTTTGTGATGTGAGATTGTGAAATGTTAATGTACTACGATCAGAGATCCTTGTAGGTTTGTAAGGCAGGTACGTGTCTTACTCACACCATCAGTATTCCTAATGATAAGTTGGGTCTACTGGAAGTGGGGTGTGACAAACTCTAATACAATCATCTACACGGTGATTACGGTACCGAAATCTAGAATCCTCCTTGGCCACACCAGATCCTGTTCACACAAGAAAATCATATCAATAGTTCATCAATAATAAGTGTTATACCAGTGCCCAAAATCCAGGCTAATTTCAACTTTTGGTTGTAGGTAATGCAACTAGGTGACAACCAATAGTAACATGTGGATTTGTTGAGCTTTAATAGTAAAATGTACCAAGAGGTGGGGTCCCACACACTGGAAATATCCTGGGAAGGCCCCATATTACTTAATCTACGTTAATTGAGATGGGTCAACATTCCCCACATATAAATCAGCTCTATGGTCATAAAACTCACAACTTGAGAATGATTTCTAAGAAAAGGAAAATAGGAAATGAAGTTAGAATATGTTCCTAGGGTCCCATTTCCCTATGGATGATTGATTTTCTTAAGAACCTTATGTATCCTAAGAGTAGAACCAAGAAGTGATGAGTCAACTAGGCACGAGGTCATCGACTGTCCACCGACACTTGAGATTTGAGGGGATTTGTGTGATTTTATTATATGAAATGTTTATAGCATATTGCATATGTGGATGATCATGTCATTTTGCATAATATTATCTTGTATCTTGTAGTGAATGTGGATAGTGGCATGATGATATGAGTTGCATATGTTGATGACCATGTTATTTTACATATCATAACCTTATTACCTGTGGTGAATATTGGTTATGGCATGACAATATGAACTATGGCTATGCATATGTGTGTGTGTGAATATGCATATGTGTGTGTGTGAATGGGGTGCAGCTTGGCCGAGGTTGTGGGAGATTCTGGTAATGCATGCTCATTCTGAGTGGTCTTGTTTGTGGGTGCAGTATGGCCGAGGTTGTGGGAGATTCTGGTAATGCATGCTCATTCTGAGTGGTCTTGTTTGTGGGTGCAGTATGGCCGAGGTTGTGGGAGATTCCAGTGACCGAGGTTGTGGGAGATTCTAGTACTACATTCCTAAGTATGATCACCTTGTATTTATGACTCATATCATGATAGATGCATTGGGCTAGGAAAACTAACCCGAGCGCAGCTTGGCCGAGGTTGTGGGAGATTCCAGTACTGCATGCCCATAAACTAAGACTATGTGTGGCCATGCTTGTGGGTGCAGTATGGCCAAGATTGTGCAAGATTCTGGTACTGCATTCCCAAGTATGATCACCTCATAATTGAGAGGTGAAATAATCATACTAGATTGCAATGGGCTAGGAAAAATAACCCAGGGTGCAGCTTGTCCGAGGTTGTGGGAGATTCTGGTACTGCATACCCATAAACTGAGAGAGTGTATGGTCATGCTTGTGGGTGCAGCATAACCGAGGTTGTGGGAGATTCCAGTTACCGAGGTTATGGGAGATTTGATCTTGCATTCCCAAGTTTGATCACCCTCTGGACCTAGAATTTGTTGTTTAGGATTGTTTGTTAATAACCGGATCATGTCATTGCATTCATCTAATTTCATTAATATTGTTGTGGTTGAGCATTTATATTTGTAGAGCCTTGCTCTCTAAACCTAGTTTATTGACCGGTTGGTTTGGTTTGGTCTTGTAGGGTCCAGATTGGAAAGGATTGATGTGGGTGCCTTATGGTGTTTAATAGCAAGGGTGATGTCAAATGCGGGGAAAGATTGAACCGGTACCCATTATGATTCGCATGCCAAAGCCGTGCCCTTGCACGTATCACAAAGCCATGTACAAATAGGAAATGTATGAGATCTTATTGGATGATGAGTATTTAGGCCACGACAGGTGGCGGGAGTGAGATATGTGTAAGAACCCATTTCCCACCAAAATATAGCAAGATTGGCCTTTTGTTTGGGCAAACTAGTGCGTGGTCACTGGTAGGTGCGAGACCCACCAGTGTGACACACCTGTGGGGGAAACATAGGCCCCAACAAGCACAACTTAGGTGAGCACATATATTTCAGGTTTCCTGTCATAATGAGGTGAAGTGCTCCCGATAATCTGACTATTTCGACCGATATCGCGATTTAATGCATTTTGATCCATAAAGGGGAAAAACCAAACAAACCTTAGTAGATATTTACAAACCCAAGTATAAATAGCATTTATGACTCTCTCCCTCTCTCCCATTTATGATTTCAGCAAGGGTTTGGTGAGAGGAGTAAAAAAGAGGGAGAAAAGAGGAAGGAGAAGGGAAGGAAGAGGGAAGAAGCATTCCCCCTTGATTTTTGAAGTTGCAACCTAACTTTTCGTCACTAGAATATTCACCGGTGCCCTGAGATCTACGTTTTGAGGTAAGTAACGCCATAAACCCTTGGAATGTGATTAAACATTTTTGTGTATGGTCAAATCGAAACCTTGTGTATGATTTCTTTGAAGGTTTGAGGAAGGGAAACCAAGATTTGAAAGTATTTAGTGACATTTTGAGTTTGGAAAGAGGAATCATAAGTTTTTGGGGTTTCTTGAGCCAAGGTATGATTTGTTTCGAAAAACCTTTATTTAACTTAGATCCATGGAATAATCAAGTAGATAAAGCCTAAAAATGTGTGGGGTATAAAGTTGGAACAACCCCTCTAGGTTCCCAAGAGGTGGGATGAAGGAGAGAAGAAGTTTAGCAAAACCCACAGAACACTGGTGGGTAGCATTGGCGGGTAGCTAGATCCACCAGTGTGACCCCCAGTCTTACCTGGGCTTCTTAACCAATAGGTGGGAAAGACCAACGGGTACCCTGACCCGCTGGTATAACCCACCGGTCTCTTTTGGGCCTACAAATGGGTAGGATCGGCGAGTACCAGACCCACCGGTATGACCTGCCGGTTTGTGTCTGGGTAGATTGCACAGTTGGTTCACCTACCCACCTGTATGACCCACCTGTAGCCCAAATGAGCTCCGTTGGAATTTGAACTCACTGATAACCTTCTTCACGTTATTAAACGCATTGTGATCATATCTTACGTCTTTTTATAATTCTGAAATGGACGTATTCTAAATTCCTATCTGTGTTAGGTTTCAAGACATTCGTCTTCACTTTGGATCTTACCCATACTGCGAGTGCATATTCTCTTACAAGAATAAGTAAGTGGGGAGAGGACATTGATTTTATTTTGGGAGTGTTTATGGCATTTTATTCATTCATTTATTATCTTGACATTACAACTGCCATTCTCATGCATATGCTTGACTGCTGTTGGTTGCATTTAGAAAGGAACATGTTGTATCTTTAAATCGTCAATTATTTGTTACTTCTTGTGAATCTTGAGTATGGATTTATTCATTGATGGATTATGATGAGGATTTTCCAGAAATGTATAGGATTTCTAGAATAGATGCCATAGTCGGGTTGGAAACAAATGCATTGGTACACTGTGGAATGGGAGACGAAAGTATTATGCAGAGATACAATATCATATAGGAGCATATGGTTAGGATTTAACATTCCCTCGTGCTACGAACCTTCCCAACAGGGGTTTAGGTGTTGAGTTATCACTGGGGAGAAGCACCGGTCGCAGACTGCTGTGATGGTTAGAACTATGCCTGGCTGATCATCAGGACAGTCAGTAACTTTGGTGATATATTTAGGGGGTCAATCGTACTACTTTTATTTTCTATTGTGATTTGGCCACGATTTATATTTCTACTATGGTTCGGCCACGATTTACTTTTTCGAGTGCTCACGGCTGACCTTCTCTGACAACCCTATAGGCGTATCGCAAGATGGAGAATATGTCTCATACCCAGGGCATACACGCACTATAGTTGTGAGTAGCACATAACCTATGACTTAGTAATGTTACATAGGTGAATAGGATTAAAATGAATCACACGTATATAGTATCATTTGAATTTCAATTGCTTATGTGAGTCTTTCTTTCCATTTACTGAGCTAGTAAGCTCACCCCTCGTGTGTACACCTTTTTAAATGATTTTGCAGGTTTTCCAATAGAGGAACATGTGTCGGGGTCCATGGATGAACCTCCAATGGGGTATTAGTGGGTCCCTGAAGGGTTTGATCACCGAGTTGGATGTCAGTGCGAGAATTGTGTTGCGAGGCAACAATAGATATTACCATACATAGTTCTTTTTTATTCTTTAAGTATATTCTCCTTTTGTGCTGTCGATAGTTAAATTATTATTTCTTGTGTAATTATCATGCCTACGGAATATATTATGTATAAAAATTTGGGTATCAAGAGTATATGGAGATTTACAGGTATTTATATATGACAAGACTTCCACTGAAATTATATTATTATATTCCATGTACATGTGGCTTTGCTGTGTTGTGGTTACTGTATCAGATGATCCTGGTGGTTTGGGTTACCCGGAGGGAACCCGGTCACCAGTTTAGTTCTATGTGAATGGGGCATGACAATACTTGTCTCTATTTTTATGGAATGTTGTGATTGTTTGTGTGCACCCCTCACTAGGCTTCTTGGAATCTCACCCCCGTTGTTACCCCTTTTTCTTAGATGTTGATTCAGGGAACCACCCAGAGTCTATGGCTGAGGAGTTGGCTCTCTACAGAGGTGACTTTTGGGATGAGGAGCTAGCTACGCATGAGGATGGCTATGTGTGCAATGACTATGCTTATGGAGCACGCTGAGGATGAGAGTAGCATCGTCTATTTTTATTATTTTGTGTATATATATTTGATGTAGCCCTAGGGGCATTATTATATTTATGATCCGCTGTAGAGGAATTCATTTTGGTAAATATGATAAATATTACTAGACCTCACAAGTTATGTATATTTGACTATTTTATTATCTTGTGATCATAGAATCATTTCACAACTTTATGCACTTGAAGTATTGTATCGTGGATCCTGGATCGATTGTGGACACGTGCGTGTTCATATCACCAGCCTTCAGGTGAGTGGAGGTAGGGTGTGACAATAAGTATGCTATACAGTTTTAACATAGTATGCAATATAATTGAAATAATAACACATATATGTTATGGCATGCGTATGGTTCTAATAATTAAAACATTCCAAAACTAAGTTTGGACCACTCAGTTTGTCTATCGACTGGGTGGGTTAAATTCTCAAGAAAAGATGCCCAAATCAAACCACGCTAGGCCTCACTGTGTGTGCTAGTCTTTGTCCTATTTGCAATGGTAAACAAGCGTTAATACACGTCGAAAAGTGTTTATGAGGGTCCCCTAGAAGGTCCCTATAAAACAAGCAAAACTTTCAATTTGATAGGTCAGTAGACCCACCGGTAGATGTCCACCAATAGGAGACTGTTCCTGCCGGTGGGTCCTACCGGTAAGGAAATAGTAGCTTAATTGGATCCTCAAGGCCACCGATAGCTGGCCATTGGTTGGTAATGGTCCTACCAGTGGCCGACCCAGAAGTTCAACAACTTCATGGGGCTTCACCGTCTCAGGTTCGATTATTGGGAATTGTTCTGTATAGTTTGTAGAGGGTCTTCCCACTTTTCAATCAAACCTGATTGATTGTATTTCCACTGACCCGTTTAAGAGTTATGTCAATTACACCACCAAAACCCTAACTTCCCATTTTGGGTCCAAATGACCCCAGAGCTCTGAGAGCTCATTTTGAGCTTGGGAAACATGTGGAAGAGTGCAATGCACACTATCCCAGCCATTAGGATTCACCTAGGTCAAGATGTACCCTTCCAACCTGGCAAAAGTGGGAAGGTGTTAGATCACCTTACCACTAGGTTTGGGAGGTCTGAATCCTATCTAGTTCTCTTGGCACTGTTGGCACTGACATATGGGATCACCTCTTCCTTTCATACAATAGACCGCGACCATCCACAGGTCATTTGCGTTGACCATCTTCGGTGCCTCACCTATTAATCAAAGTTTAAATTTGATCGAGTTAGGGCATAGGTGTAACATTCCCCCACCTTACAAGAATTTTGTACTTAAAATTTTGCATACATGGTAAGTTAAAAAATCCGAGATATTTCTTCTTCATCTCATCCTCTCACTCCCAAGATGCTTCTTATTCTGGGTGGTTCATCCATTGTACATTAACAAAGGATGCTCTATGTAGGCACAATTACAATTCATCTCACATGGTATATAAGTCAGGACATGTGTTGGATCGGGGATGTATTTTCTCATTATCAATATGTGGAATATATATGCAAACCATCTAATTCTGGCGGAAGTGCTATCCTGTATGCCACCAATCCAAACTGTGCCAATACTTCATATGGTTCCATAAATTTAGGAATTAGTTTCCCTTCTTGCCAATTCGCATCACTTCTTTGGTTAGGGAGATTCTAAGGGACGCCTTCTCACTAACCTCGAACTCTATATGTTTTCTCCTAACATCTGTATAACTTTTCTGTCTAATCTTAGCTGAACTGATTCTCTCTGATCACACACACCTTCTCACTAGTGGTCTGTATCAGGTCTAGGCTCAAGATATGCCACTCACCAACCTCGTCTTAGTAGAGAGGCATAAAGCATTTCCTACCATATTGTGCTTCAAATAGGGACATACTGATGGTAGCTTGATATCTATTATTATAGGAAAACTTGATAAGTGAGATTTGCTCATATCAAGGGCATAAGCTCTAAGCATGTCCTTTAAGATTTGAATGGCTCTTTTTGACTACCCATCGGTCTATGTGTGGCGTACTGAAGTTCAGTTGCGTACCCATAGCCGTATGTATGGACCCCCAAAATTTATAAGTAAATTGAGATCCTAATCGGAAATAATGGCAATTGGTACACCCCGGAGACGAACTATGTTGTTCATATATAACTCAGCTAACTTGTAAATGGTGAAAGTATTTTTTATAGGAATAAAATGAGTCGCTTTGGTCAAGCGATCCACAATCATGTAGATGGCATCCATACCCTTTGTAGTGTGGGACAATATGACAAAGTCCATTGTGATATGTTCTCCCATTTCCAATCTGGGACGGGGAGTGACTGCAATAACACATGTGATCTCTGTCTCTCAACCTTGATTTGCTGACAAGTGAGGCACCTAGATACATGAGTGGCTACACCATTCTTCATTCCCTTCCAATGGTAGGAAACTCTAAGGTCCTTGTACATATTGGTGCTATTGGGGTGTATCATGACCTAGAGTTACGTGCTTTTCTCTAAATAATGTCTCTCAAATCACCATCCTTTGGCACGCACAACCTTCTGCTAAATTTGAGGATTACCTCATCAATTAAGGTGAAATGTAGATCATTTTTCTTTGCTTCCTAGATGTTAGTTGCCAACTTCTGTAGATTTACATCCATAGTCTAGGCTACAGTGATCTTGTTCACAAGAGTATGTTGTACCACCAACGCCGATAGTGACAGGGTGGCATCTTCCACTAGTAACTCCAAGTCCAATTTCCTGGCCTCTTCAATCATATGCTTATTGGTTATTAATGATGCAAGAGCCAGGGCCTGTGATTTCTTACTATGTGCATCAACTACTACATTAGCCTTTATTAGTTTTAACCACCGTCTTTGTCTTATGTTGAGTTCCTTCTGGGTGAAGATATACTTTAGGTTCTTGTGGTCACTGTATATCTCACTTTTCTCACAATATAGGTAGTGCCACCAAATCTTTAAGTTAAAGATCACAACTTCTAATTCCAAATCATGGGTAGGGTAGTTCTTTTCATAATCCTTCAATTTTTGGGAAGCATAAGCAATAAATTTTCCTTCCAGCATAAGAACAATCCAAACCCAACCTAGATGCATCACTATGTACAACCATACCACCTGTATTGTTCAGAATGGTCAACACTAGAGCTATTACCAATCTCTATCTCAACGCTAGTAACTCTTCTCACATGCATTGGACCACTAAAATTTCACGCCCTTTCATGTCAATCGAGTCATTGGTACAGAAATGCATGAGAAGTTTTCCATAAATCTCCTATAGCATCCGGCCAGTCCCAGAAAACCATGGATATTTGTAACACTCTTAGGGGTGTTCCACTTTAACATTGCCTTGACGTTTTCTAGGTTAGACTCTATACCCTTATCAGAGATAATTTGGTCTAGGAATGCCACCTGTGGAAGCCAGAACTCACACTTGCTAAATTTGACGTAGAGTTGCTTATCTCTCAGACGTTGTAGTACTAACCTTGGGTGAACGACATGTTCTTCCACACTTTTGGAATACACAAAGATGTCATCATTGAATACACTCACAAAATTTTCTAGAACATTCCGGAATAACTTGTTCATCAAGTCGATAAATGCATTTGGTGCGTTAATCAACCCAAAAGACATCACCAAGAACTCGTAGTGTCCATACTAAGATTTGAAGGCTATCTTGCTCACATCACTACCTTTGATCCTGAGCTAATAGTATCCTGATCTAAGGTCACTAATACTTTTTCATCCTGCAACTGGGTCAAATAAGTCATTGATCCTTGGCAAGGGATACCGATTCCTGGTGGTTAACTTGTTGAGCTCCTGGTAATCAATGCACAACCTAATACTTCTATCTTTCTTATTGACGAATAGTATTGGTGCTTCCATAGGGACACAATGGGTCTGATAAATCCCTTCTTCAAGAGGTCTTGAAGGTAAACTTATGAATCCTTCAACTTTGTGGGGGCTATGTGATACGGGGCCTTTGACACTGGTGCCAACCTTGGGAGTAAGTCTATCATAAACTTTGTCTCTCGGTCTGGTGGCAATCTTGTCAAATCATCCATAAAATACAACTGAAAAGTCGATTACCACTTCAAAATTGCTCAATGGTCTGATCTCTCTATTAGTATCCATCATAGATGCTAAGTAACCCTAACACCCTTGATTTAGTAGCTTCTTCATCTGGAGGGCTAAAATAATGATCTTTTTGTGCTTCTTAGGTTTATCTACCATAAAGTTGAACTCATCTCCATCATGAGGACTAAAGACAATCATCTTCTCTGCATATAACACACTGACTCTATAAGCGACCAACTAGTCCATCCCTATAATCACGACGAAGTCGGTCATGTTAAGTTTGATTAGGTGTGCTATTACGTATCGATCACTGACACTCACAGAATAAGGCTAATATACTGATTCCAAACCCACTACACTTCCTATGGGTGTACTAACTATTAAGTTGTGAGTTAAGCTCTTAAGGGAATTCCCATTTTTCTAGAGAATACTGATGATACAAATGAATGAGATGATGCTCCATAGTCAAACATTACGTGAGCAGGTAATAATGAAATTGACAGAATACCTGTCACTATACTTGGAGTGGCCTTCGTATAGTTTGTAGTCATAGCAAAAACACATCCCTGGATCTTGTTGCTCTATTGTGACTGCACTGGACATACATCCGATCTACGATGGGCACATATTCTGGTTAAGTGCTCTAGCTAGTCAAAATGGAAGTACTAAGGATTGAGCACAATTGGTTGAGATGCACCTGGAGATCGGGAAGACTAGGAAGCATGTCTTGCATTTAGCCTCTTAAAATGAACTAGTGTTGGATTGAGATAAGGCCTTCTAGAAGCCTTACCAAGTCCTCTGAACACCTAGGGCACCATAGACCTCTTTCCCATGTCTTGTTGTGCTATGATGCCTATTATCTATAGACTTGGCCACTTGTATGACCACAACATAGGTCTGTAGCTTACTACTATAATCACACGATGCTGAGCCTGAGCCCCTTCTCAAACTTTCTGGCCTTGGACCTATTAATCTTAATGTGCTCTGGAGCAAAGTAGTAAAGCTCCTCGTACCTCTGTTGGTACTCTAACATTGACTGAGGCCCTTGAACCAGTGCCATAAATTCTGCCTCTTTCTATCTCTGAACTTTCCAGAAAATAATTCCCAAAAAATGGCTCCTTAAAGTCCTTCCAAGTGGGGTTGAGGTGTGTAGCAGTCTAAATAGGCAGAGTGGACCTCCACCATGTCTTTGCTTCGTTCTAAAGCTGATAGCTTGTACACAATAACTTTTTCTCATTGGTACAACCCATTATTGTGAAAGCCTTCTCCATGCCCTTGATCCACTTTGCGGGCTGCAACTGATCATGGCCAACACTCAAGAAGTATGGAGGTCGGAGTCTTTGGAACTTCTCCATCATCTTGATGAGATCTAACCATATAGTTTCTGCATGGCTCTTGTTTCTTAAAAGGTGTAGGTGGGGACTAGTAGGTTCCTGAGTTGGCATAGGTGGAGTGGGAGGTGCATTCCTAGTATTTATAGGGGCTTGGTTGCGGGTATCAATTCTAGAACACATATTGTTCCAAAAGTTGTTCCATACCCTATATTATGTTGCCCATTATCTGAGGTAAAATCCTATGTGGTAAGGACCGATGGCACAGGTGTATTAGGTGGTCTACCTCTACCTCATGTACGGGAAGCGAGATGAGGCAAATTCACTGTTGACCAGGTATTCTGACAAAACATATAATTCCTGGTTAGGAATTTATATTAGCCACCACAAGCAACATAATAACGCATGTTATATAGTTGCAACATGCATAAGGGAGGGGCTTCTGTAGGTGTATAGGGCATGGCATAACAATCTTCAAAGTGTAACAAAAATTTCACCCACTATTCCTACCGATGGTCCTACCAGTGACCATAATAGAAACCAATTATGTAAAAAAATTTCCATTGGTAGCTACCAGTGGACCCAAAACCCACAATAATAAGGAATCTGAGGGTCTTTTTCCCACACTCATAGACTTACTTTTTGCTCTGGAGAAAAGGGGGAAACAGCCAAGGGAAAGTGTTTAGCCCGCATAGCCATATTTTCTAAGCCTTGAAATAATCGTTCAACTCCACGCACGCATCCACGATAAGTTTCTCTACGTTTTTAACTTTCTACAATCCCATAAACCATAACCTTGGATTTTTTATTCCCATATTTTTTATTCCCATACCCTAGGTTTTGGAACTTTCTACAATCACATTAACCCTAACCTTGGATTTTTTATTAATAAAACCCTAGGTTTTAACTTTCTGTCACAATCACATTAACCCTAACCTTGGATTTTTTATTAATAAAACCCTAGGTTTTAACTTTCTGTCAACCATGTCGGCATGTTGCACTTCCAATCGCAAAATGGCTGCAAACCAACCACCCATCATTCCTGTCGTAGAGAGGTATGACTAATGGTTCCGTTTGATTGAGGAACAAAAAGAAGGGATGCCCACAAAGAAAAGAATGTCGACCTGGGCCAATACGTTTTTACCAGGGATTTCACTCGGTTCTGCATTCAATAAATATATAAAGCGGTGGGTTGGCATTGAATTCTGAAATTGGAGAACCTTTGCTACCCTAAATTGGTAAGGCGTTTCTACTGCTATCACTATTTTGAGAATCGTGGCAGAGAATATTTCTGCATCACCTCGAGGTTGAAGGGAATAGATATCTCTTTTGGTATGGCATAATTGGCCTGCTTATTGAGGGTGGCCAATGCCGAAGAGTTGACATATTTTTTCTCATAGGACTGCATCATCCGATTTCTAGAATTTCGGGGTCCAAGCCGAGATGAACCACACATTGACCAAGGAATCGTATGGTCTCATTCCAAGAACTACGGAGCTACCCCAAGATCATCTATAGGATTGTACAAAACAAACATCCTACCCTCTTGAGCCCACTTCAAAGATGTTTCCATTCTGCAGGCATGCGTGACCTACTGTACCTATGTGGGGAACTAGCTCAACTTTCCCTACATCCTAATGTGCAACATGGTAAACAAAGTGAAGGATAGCCAGGTAGAAAATCTATGTTATGGGAAGATGTTGTCAAGTGTTTTCAAACATTTTGGAGTAAATCTGGAGGGAGAAGAGTCAGTTAGTAAAGATGCAGCAGACTTCAACTCTGCTTCACTTAAGAAGATGAGTATCAACCCTAAGGATGCATCTAAGGATGAGGTAGCTGTAGAGGGACAACAGTAACAGTAGCAAAAGCAGCTTATGGATGTGGAGGGGAACCCCGAGGATGTGACTTGTCGGGAGGATAACATTCCACCTGTTCCTAGGGCTTCTACACCACGAGACCATCACCACCAATGAGTAATTTTAGAGCATCCTCCTCTCAGGGACCACAAGAGTATGGATGTGGTGACGTAGTGGATCATCTAGACACCATGAATACACTATTTTGGAGGATGGATAACTAGCTAGAAAGCATAAACCAGAGGTACAACACTCTCGATGGACAAATCAATTCCCTTGAGAGGCAGATGAGGGACATGTCTATTTTCTTCGGGGTACCTTCAGCACATCCAGCACCACCTTAGGATTAGCGGCACCAGAATGCCCAGTTAGCCTTGGGATTTCCCTTACTTTCTTGCATAGCAAGCTTTCATTCCTAGTCATTATGTCTTAAATTTCACTTCAATACTTTTCTTCTTATTGTTTCATTCCAGTTTATGCTTAATTAGGTGTTTTTCTTTCAATTATTTATTTTCTAGAAAATCAACATAACATTTATGTAATGAGTGCTCGCCTCCTATTTGTGCACTATTAAACTGTTGGTGGATTAGAGCTTTTAAGTTTCAAAACTAATACCCGGTATCCTAAAGTCCAACTCTGGTACCAAACTGTCACATATCACTCTCGCTAGGATGCCGGTGGTGTGATTAGGAAGCTTACCTATTTTATATCTCTATCAGGATCTCTAATAGTAGTACCTTAACCGTCATAACCATGCCACAATCGAACCAACTAAAATCAATGGCGTGGAAATCAGAGTATATATAGGTAAAATCAACTTCAATCAGTTGAGGAAGAAGCTAATGTTAGATATATTACATAACCATGTTTTATCCTTCATAAAATTCGTCAAGACATATACCATATCCCAAAATTTACCATCATAAAAAATATGACAGCGAATGATGTCAGCAACATCACCCTCAACTCAAGGTGCATGGTAGGCACATGTGTCACATGCACAATCTGAGTCATGATCTTCGAGCTCTGTGTCCACCAATCACCATTATACTCAACTACAGAGGAGGAGGTGTCACTGCTCAAGGGCACAACAGTACCTGCATCATTGTTTAAAAAGTAACATACACGTGGTGTGAGCTCCAACTAACTTAGTAGGGGATGTGATTCATGCAAGCATACATAAATAAGCCATAATGCAAGAATGATGCAATTTATTTTAGTTTATCCTCCTAGTATACAACTAAGTTGGGTTTATGATAAGAAAGGGATCATAGCATAGGGATGTAGAACTAGACACAATAATCTACATGCTGTTCATAGTGATATAGGTAGTATGGAATACGATACCTGAATTACCATCGGCCACACCGTATCAATGTCAAAGCCTATCTAATATACATACAATTTAGTATGGGCTATATAGTACCGGAATTACCATTGGCCACATTGCTTACCCATTTCCAAGTATGACCGTGGCGTACATGGTGCTGAAATTACCATCCGTAACACCTCATATCCATGGACATATCTAACTCTAACGCACACCCAATACATGATGCAATCATCCACACGATGATCACGGTACCAGAATCCTCCTCAGCCACACCAGATCTTGTTCGCACAACCTAATCATAATAACAATTCATCAATAATAAGCATGTTATATAGTTCAAACATAGCATGCAATGTAATTGAAATAATAACACATGATTACTATGGCATGCATACAATTCTTATAATTAAAACACTCTAAAAATAAGTTCAGACCATCACTCACATTATCTGTCGACCATGTGAATTAATTCCCCAAAAAAGATGCCCGAATCAAACATCTAGGCCTCACCAAGTGTGATCATCTCTGTCCTAGTTACAAGGGTAATCAAGCAACAACACTCGTCCAAAAGTTTTTATGAGGGTCCCCTATAAGGTCCCTCAAAACCAAGAAAAAACTATTAATTTGATAATTTAGTAGACCCACTAGTAGCTGGCCACTGGTTGGTAATGGTCCTATCAATGGGTTCTTACTAGTGGCAAATCCAGAAGTTCAACAATTTCCACTACCTACCCAAAATTAAAACGGAGAAGGAATGGGGTTGGGGAAGGTGTATCCTTACCTTTCAAAGTTACCGGCAACAACCATGGTAACTGAGAAGCTTTCCCCCTTCCTTCCTCTTCTTCTTCTTCTTCTCCTTCCTTTCTCTACCTTTCTCTCCCTCTCCCACGATTTTCTTAGGTGAGAAATTCCACCTTATATAGGTAGAGGCCTTAGGGCTTGTTGTTTGTGCACTGAGCTATGACCAAAATGGCTTAAGCCAGTAGTCAAGCTACGTGGACCCACCACCTTAGACCTATAAGGTGTGTAAGTCAAGAGGGTAGATTATATGTAATGTGGGAGCATGGGTGGAGTTGGCCATGACGCGCATAGCAGGTCCCACGGGCAAAGAAGGCAGTACAACACAACAAGGCCCACCGGCTGATGCAATTGATGTCACTGTCCAACCGGTGGGGTGTTGTCACTGGTCTGTACAATGGTTGTACTTGTTGGTTTTCAGCCTTATTTTTTTCCAATAGTTAGGGGGTTCCCTAAAGATTTATGCAACGCCTTTCCATGTCATTCCTACCATGCCAGGGGTAAAGTGGGAAGGTGTTAGATTACTTACTAACAAGGTTTGGGAGGGTTGTATCCTCCCAATTCTCTCGACACCATTGACACTGACATGTAGGATCATTCTGTCTTCTCATACAATAAACCATGGCTATCCACAGGTCATCGATGCTGACCATCTTCGGTGCATCATCTATTAATCAAATTTCAAATATGATCAGGTTAGGGGCACAAGTGTAACACTAATTCTCCGGGACCCAACATTCCTTTCGTCGGAATTAGGTCATAATCTTTTGATGAATGAATGGAAAAGGCAAAAGGGCCTCGTTATACATGGCCAGTAGGGAGTGATCCTGACTTTTTGAGCCACTCTGGAGCAACCCTTTACAAGGCTAAGGGGGATCACGTTAATCAATCATCCATCAGTTAAAGGTTCTAGTCAAAAGCTAAAAGAAAGGGAGAAAATCTCACCAATATCCTATGTTACCATTCACTAGTGACTGAGTTGTGTGACCTCTTCAACCTCTCTTAAGAAAAAATTTGAACACCTTCCATTTTTGCTTAAGAGAAGCAGAAACGACATATAAATTCTACTATACAATTAATTTTAATTTTTATACTTTCTTTATAAAATCTAATGGAAGCCACAAAAAGAGCCCACCTGCTCCTCTTAGCTTGACAATAGAGAAAGAGAAATCCAATGTTCCTAGCATAACAATGGAGAAAGAGAAACCCAAATCTACCCCGGAGTTGTAGGTTCAACAGTGGCAGCCATTCGAATGAAGAAGATGAGGTTGGTGCTTTCTTTTGGCCGTCACTTATTTCACAAAACATAAGGGGGATGATTTCAAAATCTGACATAATAGAAGGGCAATATGGGTATTAGAATGGATAGGTAAGTCCCAGGTCATCACTTAAGAGTAGTATACTCACGGTCTGGGGATGATACTTAGAATCTTGAAACCTCAAGGAAGGTGCTATGTTTCAAACTACAGTGGAGGGAAGTGATATGTAGGTAAAGCACAAGGGAGGGAATGTAATTTCCCCTTCCATTTTTTATTGATTTCTTGAAATAAAATAATAGATTGGTTTTTATTAAAAATGCATCAAATAAAAATAATATTAAGAATAAGAATTCCATTTCGTAGTCCAATTTTGATAATAAATTTTCATCTTTTTATTTTTTATAGAAAATAAAAGATACATAAGAGGAATGAGGGGAAAGGGAGGTTAAAATCAATTCTTGCCTTCACGGCTAACTGGTGAGCCACCAGGACCTTACTTCAAAATTGTTCTGTCATATTATAACTTTGAAAATTCTGATACAACAAAAAACTAAAATTTTCCATGGCCAATCACTTTGTTCTGTCTTGAAAAGAGTGACAGTTTCTTCACAATCAGTCGACACTGTGAGGTATGTTGCTCCAAATCATTGCGCTTGCAACACTCCTTCAAGAATTGCTCGGATCTCCGACTCTTGTGCATTTCATGCAGAATCGAAATTAAAGGAGGCACACTAGAAAGTACCATTAATGTAAACTATTGAAGCCCAACGACCTTTAAAAAAGGCCTATAAGAAACTGCCATTACTAATAACAATGCATGATGTGCTTAATTGAAAATCTTGAAGGCTTGATCGGCGAGATAAAGGAGCTGAATCCAGGGTAGCATAGTGAGGCTGGATTGGAAATTAAAGAATTTATAAATTAAATTATCTATCTTTATAATATTTTTTTTTCTTCCTTACATAGCCAACAGAATGGGATAGGGAGTGATCTAACCAATAGGAAGGATAAGAGATGATTTATATACAATGATCCTTTGTTCCATTTCAGTCAGAGATCCGACGGTAGAATGGTAGGAGGGGTGAGGGGTTGTAAGACAGAGGAGACGTTGTGGGTGGTTCAATATGTACAGGAGATGAGGCATGGGTTGGAAAGGGGAGGTGGCTCACGGTATCCGGAGGGGGATTGTAAGAGAGAGGCGACGTCGCCTGGATTACACATGGTAAGGGGGCCAATGGTTCACGGAGGGAGGCTATGTTCATCCTCTAAGTCAGAGAAGAGAGAGAGAGAGAGATTTTAGTTTTAATGAACATTATAATTTTCCGATTCTTTAAGCCCATTATCTCGACACAAAAAAAAAAAAAAAAAAAAAAAAAGCACATTATCTCTTTGGCATGATTTATTTATATTTAGGGGAAGTGTTTTTTATGAGAGTGGTTTTTGTGCATGCATGAGGGCCAATGAGAGTGCACAAGGAAGCATCCACAGAAGCGTCATTTTCCCTTTTATGAGGGTCCATGCATAGGGACCATACTACCCCATAGAAAACATTTTCTCTCATATTTATTTCTTATTTCTGACAAAATCATTTAAAATAATAATTTGTAGATAAAAATAAAAATCCTATGGTTGTAATACACAAAATAGTTTTTACTATGAAAAATAGGTTTGGTATTGCTATTTTCAGATAAATTCTACAAACAGAGAGACTGAATTTCCAAGGGCAACATCTTGATTTATAGGTAAAGTGACTAATTCCTTTTGCAATCCTTTGATTGCGTATACATTTGAAAAACAAATTTACCTAATCCTTGCAACCCCTTATTTTTGAACTGTTTTACTACCCTAACTATTAAGCTTCCCTATTCCTATAGCCCCTTCATGACCTCTTTTGTTGGATCAATCACACAAACAATTATAATCTCTGCTAGTTAGAGAATATAAAATTATGCATGTTTGAATGAGTTAACAACAGATAAGACTTCAATAGGCAGAAATGACATAATGGCAGTAACACACAGCAGGTAACATCACTCGGATCATATTGTTATAGATACTAGTAATGTAGGTAGTGATGGAAAGTTGTTGAACATTATTCTCTTCAATCTTCTGTATCTGTTGAATGTTTTTTTTATTCTCATGGGAGTTGTGGAGAGAGATGAAGGTGAGTAGAAGATGAGCAGAGAGGATGTGAGACGGTGTTGAGAAGGCGAGGAGGAGGAGGATGGGAGTCCATTGGAGGCTCAAAAAGTGGCATCCTCCCTTGTCGCAGAAGACCCAGCAGCACCAAAAAAAAAAAAAAAAAAGCCTTTTGCCAATATTGTGGGGAATGGGACTTGGCTGGACATTGATGCACTACTAGAGCCAATACACTCAAATAGCATCACTTGGATCTATATCCCTCAACATGACCGTGAAGCCATTCATTAGAAGTTTCACTTTGCACTAGGTCAGACAAACTTCCGAACAACGTCGTTGGATGTGCTGAGGAAGGAAGCTAGAAAGGATTGGAATTTGCAACAAGGGGTAATCATGCATCCCCTGGGCAAGGGTTATATCATCTTGCAATTTTCTTTGGAGGTGATATGGTGGAGATTGCTCGAAGAAGTCCGATTAAGCTAGGAAGGCAACACATTAGGTTCCAATGATGGAAATCTGACTTTAACATTCATAAAAAATCAACAACAACGAAGGTTTGGGTGATATTTCCTGACCTCCCTCTCGGGTACTGGCATGAAAACTTAATATATCGGTGGCTAAGGCAACAGGAAGACCGATTGCTTTAGATCACAGGACAAGATAAGGTCTTCTTGGACACTTCGCTTGTGTTCTAATATAACTAGATGATTTAGAAACTACAACACATATTGAGAAGGTATAAGTGGACCGGTGCGGGCCTGGATCATTGAAGGTGTGCTCTTTCTTGCAAAGCATTGTGTATGAGGATGGAATGAACCAGTGTGGTTACTGCAAAAGAATGGGGCACTTGATAAACTAGTGTACTCAAAGGAAGGCAATGGATGCCCGTCAAACAGCCAAAGTTCAAGCGGCAAACATCCTGGGGGAAACCTATGTGGAGGAAGATGGAGTCAACCCAGTAGGCTTGGCTAGGGCGAACTCGATGACTCAGTCTGGTTGAATATCCTCTAACTTAGGAAAGGATATCAATTTGCATCAATCTAATGGGCATACAAGGGAAGGGAACATAAATGGTGGAGATGGCTCTCAACCACGATCCAAAGATGGTAGTGTAGATATGCACGAGACCTCCAATTTAGGAGATTCTTTGGAAAGAAGTGTTTTACATGGCCTTAATGATAACAGTGCTTTGTTGGTGGAGTTTAATGCAGGAAAGAATTCAAATTCTTCTTATCCTAGAAAAGCTCTTATTATGGAGATGATCCTATCTTACACAAGATGGCAGGGAATCAACCACCCATTAATGGTATGATTCAAGAAAGGGGAGAGAATTTAGTGTATCAAAATAGGGAAGATTTGATGGAATCACAATCAGCTGAGATGGAGGTTAAGGAAACTACTTCCACTAGGAATAATCTTTCCTCTTTGAACAAAGCCCATCATGGTGGGGATCAATTGTTTGTCTCTTACCATTCTCAGGTGAGATATGAGCCTCTTTCCATTCAAAGTGAGGATAAGTTGGGATCAAATGAGGGAGGGATATCAGCGCATGACAACCTTCTATTTTAGGATCATTTTTTATTAAAAGAAAATTAAATAATAAATATAACTACAAGCACACAGGTCACTTGTAGATGTGGGTCGAACACGAGGAGGTTGAATTTGATTAAAATTCAATCTTAATCTAGGCAAAGTGTACTCAAGGTTGCAAAAATTATTTCTAAGGTAACTCACATGCAATGAAATTAAAACTAACAATATGGGAATTCAGTCAAATTAGAGACCTAAGAAATTACAAAAAAATGTAAAATAAAGATGACAATGATGAAAAAGCTCAAAAGAAAAATTTCAGATTTTAAGAATTAACCTTAGTCGAAATTCAAAGATTCAAGAATGATGATTGAAAAGAAAAGGCAAAGAACTCTTAGGGATAGGAATCCATCTTGAGATTAGGTCAAATTCACGGTCAAAACACCAAGAACATGTATGTATCATGAGTAGGTCAATAGGCGATATGGCCAGTCAAAGCAGATATTTCCCAATAGTAATTCAATCAACAAGACCAAAAACACAAATTCATGAACATAGATAGGAGACAAAAGAGATACATCGATAAATATGCATGTGGTCTCTTGAAGATGACATGCACAATGCGGAGGTATCTAATGTATGGCCTAAACTATGCACATTCAATCAAGCACATAAGCATGGTGACCATAAATCCTTCCTTCTCTCATACCTTTATCCTACACTAAGTTGAAGGGTTTAGTTAGCATGGAAAAATTAAAAGAAAGAGGATAAATTGGTGAAGAAGACATTAAACTAAATGAAAATAAAATAAAATAAGAAAAGAACTTCACTGAATAAGAAATGCAAAGGCTTGAGATGAAAAATCCAGCTTGCAAAAAATCGTCAAATCTTCCTTGCTTCTAATAACTTGTATGGAGATTACAATTTGAATTAAATTAAAATTTCTAAATCTTTCTATCAACTTAAAGTTAAAGTGCAACTTAAAAAAAAATTACAACTTGTAAACATAAAATTATGAGCTAAACTAATGAAGTAGGAAGAAGAAAGAGAGGGGAGAGGGAGCTTGATGTTTTCAAAGAGAGGAGAGCTCCTCTATTTATAGAGTCAACTATCTAAAGAATGAGAAGAAAGAAAAAAAAAAAATCAATACATACAATAAAAACTACCCAAAATTTGATAATCCCAATACCTTTTTAATATTTCCCTTAATCCCAAAATAGAAGATAGAATAAGATCTTCTAGAAAAAATTGTCCAATTTAGAAGATCATGAATAGGAAACTACTAATTATTCATCCCCAATGTATGGTTAAAAACCAAAATAGAAGGTTGAACCACCCCAAATCTTCCTTGTAGAAATTGTCCACCACATAGAAAATCCTTGAAATTTATTCTACAGATTTTTCCAGGAGGGAATCTTCTAGGCTAACCTTGGAATGTTGAGTTGATCTTTGACTAGAGAAAATCTCCCTACATAAGATCCTTGACATATGCTGCAACTTACATGGTGAAGAGCATCTAAGATTGGCCAAGCTGGCTAGAGTTTGGTTCCTTAACATGAATTTGACAATTGTACTCCATTTGGTCCACTTTTAGTCTGAATTCTGAAAATAAGAAAAAAAACACCTAAAAATAGTCATGTTCTAAGAGTTAAATGATGAAAATAATTAGACTAATTTGTATATAAGAAATTCTCAACAAATACCCCCATACTTAAACTTTTCTTGTCCTCGAGCAAAAAGAAGAAAAGAAACAAGAAAGAAAGAAAAACCTAACTCACTTTCGTAGGAATCACGATTGCACTTAGACTGTTCAACAAGCCTTTAAACCCCTAGGGTTCCCGAAGAAAGAGTTGTGTCTCGTGAGTATTTGTAATGAATATATACACACAAAATTCAAAACCATACTTCTCTTTGAATAGATGTGATCTAAACTAGAGCATAAGCAAAGTCTATCTCCACTCAAAACTAGAAGAAAAAAAAAATAACAATAAAAACTTTGAGATTGAGATTCCTAAGGACGCCTGTTTGAGATTTTTAAAATGTAACCACAAGTGTACGGATCAGTGTATCTACATAGGGAGAGCAGCCACTTTATTTTTTTACTTCTTTTAATAACGTGAAAGTAAATCGATTAATGGTTGTGGTCTAATTCTAATTACCGGCTCTAAACATATGTATCTAAAATAACGTCCTAACCATTCGTCATCTAAGAATTTAAATATGCAAGCCATGTAATTAAAATTAAATAAATAAATAGCTGAAAGTAAACACCCCACGCAATTAAAAAGTAAATAAGGAAAAAAAATGCTGAAATAAAAATAAAGTAAAATAAAGGGGATAAAGCTAGAGAGGCTCACAAGTAGGCTTCTCTACTTGGCCCGAGGGATGCATTATAATATGAGATTCCCTACTTGACCAGAGAGTCACTCTTATAAGGGTTACTCCACTTGGCTTTAGAGGGAGACAATTAAAATAAAATCAAGAAAATGATGGTTCTATGGCTAGGAGGGGTAAAGCCAACACATACACTAGCCATGAACCTTGGGGGAAAGGGATAGTAATAATGTAAAGATTGAAATTAAAATCCTAAATTAAAAAAGAAAGGGTAGTCAGAAGAGGGAATGAGAGGGGGGAGAGAAGACTACGGAAGGAGCCTACTTATTTGAACTTCAACCTTTGAACTAAAAACTTGATCAATTTGAAATACTACTAGTACTAAAAACCAGATCTGGAATAAACCAAATCTGAAATTTCTAGTACTAGAGAAAACAAATTTGAAGAAAAAAATTGACCTTGAAAGACATGCTTCATAGCTTGTTCTTGTCACCTAGAACTAAGCCTAGAACTAGAACTTGAAAATTACAACTTTAATGGTTTAAATAATAAAAATAAAAGACCGAATAAAAAACAAAAGTGCTTGCGTTAATTGAATAAAAAGAACTTACAAAAGTGTATAAAGCATAAACCTAGAATTAGAGCTAGAGAAAGAGATAGAGCAACTAAGAAAAACCCTAGAAGAAGAATGAAGTGCCTACTCCCCTTGTGTAAATTCTATTATATAGAGAATGGGGGAGGGAAGCTAACGATTTTAGCTTCTAAAAAAAAAGATTTTTTTTATCTTGTTGATGAAGTGGAGGAGAGAGAAGAGAGAAAACGTGAGGAGAGAGATCTCCCACAATTTTTCTTGCCTTTTTTTTTCCTAGTTTCTCTCCTTCTTTCTATTTTTCTCTCTCTTCTTGCGCAAGAAAACCCCTTTGGCCGATATTTCTTGCTTAGATTTGGGTAATATTCTATTTTAAAGGGAAAAAACCTCAACAAATGGCAGCTAAGAGGTTCAAACTTAAGACCTCCTAATAAGAAAGGAATTTTGCACACCACAACTCACCAACTACGCTAGGTAGTTGTTATTACCAAAAATAAATCTTCAATCACTTAAGGATGCGATCCATCGATCCTTGTTGGCATTTGAAATATTCATTATACCCTTGGGATAACTGCAAATGGATTGGTTCTGCATCTTGGTTCAGTTCTGATCTATTATTCTTTTTCTGGCCCAAAAAGAATAATCACTTGTACGGTTGACTAAACGAATGTGTACTTGTAATTGAACACGTCCATCTTGTTCAGAATTTCGTCCTCTTCACAACCATGAAAGGAAATAGGACCTCTTTATGTGTAAAATTAGAGATATAGAGCCCAATAATCCTTAAGGCCTTGAAAATATAAAACCTACAAAAAGAGAGTAAAACCCAAGGTAGCTCCATTCTAAATATGTAAAATGCATATTTTACTACACTAGATTTCACACATAAATGTGCTCATCAGAATTCCCCCACACTTAGACTTTGCTAGTCATCGAGCAAAACAAAAAGAAAAAGAATAAAGATAAAAAAAACCTAACTCACTTTCGTAGGAATCACGGTTTCACTTAGCATGTGCAACAAGCTTTAAACCCCTAAGTTACCCGTAGTGGACGAGTTGTGTCTCATGGGTGTTTGCAGTGAATATACACCTAAAATTCAGAACAAACAAATCCCACCCGTGGCTAAAGGTAAGGGCCATACTGATCCAGAGCAAAGATAATTCCTCTTACAAGGGACCCCCACATTTGAACTTTTATTATCCTTTACCAAATCTAGGCACTAGCATATTTCTTAATTTGGAACTCACTTCGTCTCTTCCAAAACATTCTTATCTTAAGGTAAAACCACTTGTGAAGAAATAGGGAACCAATGACTAAGGTGTTAGAGTGTTTTTGACCAAACATGTTACCTAGCATTAATGACATTTGCATATTTTTTTCTCCTTTTTTTTTGCTTAATAAACTTAATTTTACTCCACTAACTTTGGCCTGAATGACATGGTGGAGCAAACACCAGACACCCAAGTTACTATGTAGCTTCGCTTTTGCATATGCCCACAAAGACAGTGATGCTAGAGTTCTTTCAGAAGTTTCCTCCCTAGGAATTTCGATCAAGACACCACGCTTCCTGAGGCGCAATGCCCTGTCTAGTTCCAAGGGAATCAACTCTTATTCTTCTTTATACCACATTTCACACTTCATTTAAAATTGTGCATTTGTCAACTCATGCCAAATCAAAAAGAACCCACAGACTTACATCTGGTCCAACACCATAAAAACAAGGGTCTCTTATTTTTCAAAAGAAAGTCTCATCTCAAGACACAGGCTTGTTTTTTTCTTCTCAACAGGGTTTCTATACATTAAAAATGGGTACCTTAATCAAAAATTTTATTTTCATACATCAAGCAACCGAATGGTATGATCATTAGCCAAAAGCCAAAGTAGAACTTCATCCTTAGCAAGCTCAAAAAACAAAAAGAAAAAAAAAATAAAAAAAAGTGAAAAAAGCAAAAACTAGTTTCCCTCCCCCACACTTAAGTCATGCAATGTCCTCAATGCATGGAAAGAATTAAAAGTGAAGACAATGCAAGGGGGTCATACCTGATTAAAAGTTAGTCATCAGTGTAAAGAGGTTCATGAAGATCCATGACCTCTTCATTACCAGTAGTAGGAAACTCGAGGAACGGCTTCAAACACTGACCATTAACCTTCGAAATTACTCCTGTTCTGGGATTCAGAATCTCCATAGCCCTATGGGGATATACATTATGGACAATAAACGGTCCATCCCATCGGGATCTAAGCTTACCAGGAAAAAGATGCAATTGAGAGTTGTACAATAAGATCTTATCACCAATTGCAAAAGATTTATGCAGAATGTGCTTATTATGGAAAGATTTGGTCTTTTCCTTGTAAATCCTAGAACTTTCATAGGCATATTCCTAAGTTCCTACAACTCAGATAGTTGGAGCCTACGATGAATTCCAGCATCAGACAAATCAAAGTTGAGCTTCTTGATGGCCCAAAAGGCATTATGCTCCAACTCAACTGGTAAGTGATAAGCTTTCCTATACACCAAATAGTAGGGAAGCTGACCAAGGTCAATCTTGAATGCAGTCTGATGGACCCACAAGGCATCAATGAGCCTAAGGGACCAATCTTTACAGTTGGGATTTATAGTTTTCTGTAAGATTTGTTTAATCTACTTATTAGACACCTCCACTTGGCCACTAATTTGGGGGTGATAAGGGGTAGATAACTTATGGGTGATCCTATACTTTTTTCATTAAGGCCTCAAAAGGTTGATTATAAAAATGAGTGCCCCTATCACTAATTATTGCACGTGGTACACCAAAGCAGGAAAAAATGTCTCTTTGAGAAACTGAACCACCACTTTGTGATCATTAGATTTACAAGGTATGACATCTATCCATTTATAAATGTAATCAACAATCAAAAGTATGTACAAATTCCCAAAGGAATTAGGGAATGGTACCATGAAATTGATGCCTCATATATCAAAAATCTTAACTACCAGTTAAGGTTGAGGGGCATCATGTTCCTCTTATTGATATGGCCAAAATACTGACAGGTAGGATAAGCCTTGTAAAAATTAAAAGCATCTCTAAAAAGAGTGGGCCAATAAAATTCGCATTGGAGAACCTTTACAGCAGTCTTCTTAGGTCCAAAGTGTTTACCACATGCATAATCATAGAAAAAAGAGATAATAGAATGTTACTAATGATCAGGAACACATCGTCGGATAATCTAATCCGGACATATCTTAAACAAATAAGGATCATCCCAGAAAAAATGCTTAACTTGGGAATGAAACATATACTTATCTTGGGTGGACCAGTGATCTGGAGTCACACCTGAAACTAAGAAGTTGACAATGTCAGCAAACCATGGTTCACTGGACACTGTAAATAACTGTTCATCTAGAAAGTTCTCGTTGATTGGAGAATCGATAGTCAAGGAATTGGGAAGCTGGGATAAATGATCTGTAATTAGGTTTTCAACTCCTTTCTTATCCCTAATTTCTAAATCAAACTCTTGTAAAAGTAAAACCCACCTAATGAGACGGGCTTTGGCATCCTTCTTCTAAACTAGGTATCTAAGAGTAGAATGATCAATATACACTATCGCATGTGAACCAACTTAGTAGGACCAAAAGTTTTCTAATACAAACACAACAGCTAAAAATTCTTTTTTAGTGGTTGTATAATTGAGTTGTGCATCATTTAAGGTCCTACTAGCATAGTAAATGACAGTGGGCAACTTATTAATCATTTGACCCTCCTATGACAAAATCTGAAGCATCACACATCAGTTCAAAAGGTTCAGTCCAAATAGGTGGTTGAATTATGGGTGCATTGGTCAACTCCTTCTTAAGTTGTTTAAAGGATTCTAAGCACTCTTTAGAAAACTTAAAAGTTTGATCTTTGGCAAGTATTGAAGTGAGAGGTCAGGCTAACTGACTAAAGTTCTTAGTAAACCTTCTGTAGAAGCCCGCATGCCCTAAAAAAGACTGGATGTCCTTAACAGATTGAGGAGGTGGTAAAATATCAATTAAATCCACTTTGGCTCTATCTACCTTAATTCCCTCCTTGGATATTACATGGTCTAAAGCAATACCAGATTTAACCATAAAATGGCATTTCTCCTAATTCAAAACCAAATTCTTCGATATGCATCTTTTCAAAACTAGGGAAAGATGATGAAGACATTCAGAATAGGAATTCCCATGAATTAAAAAGTCATCCATAAATACTTCTAAGAATTTTTTGACCATATCAGAAAAGATGCTCATCATGCATCATTGGAACACAGCAGGGGCATTGCAAAGCCCAAAAGGTATACGCTTGTAAGCAAATGTTTCATATGGGCATGTCAAAGTGGTCTTATGTTGGTCCTCTAAAGCAATTGGGATCTAATTATAGCCGAAATATCCATCAAGAAAATAATAGTATTCATATCCAGCTAACCTCTCTAACATCTTGTCAATAAATGACAATGGGAAGTGGTCCTTCCAGGTTACCACATTAAGTTTCCTGTAGTCTATGCACACTCTCCACCCTGATTGGACACTGGCTAGAATTAGTTCATTATTGGCATTGAGAACTGCAGTCACCCCAGACTTCGTAGGCACTACTACATGAACTGGGCTTACCCATTGGCTGTCATAAATATGATAAATTATTCCATGATCCAAGCATTTTAGGATCTCTTTCTTAATGGCTTCCATCATCACTGGGTTAGCTCTTCTTTGGGGTTCTGTGGATGGTTTGGAATCCTCCATAAGATGTATATGATGTTGCACAATAGAATGGCTTATGCCCTTGATATCAGCCATGGTCCAACCTAGGGCTTCCTTATTATCTTTTAACACTTTAAGTAACTCCTCTTCCTGGCTAGAAGTCAAATTTGAAGAAATTATTGCAGGAAGAGTCCGATCAGGCCCTAGGAAAGCATACCTCAAATTAGATGGCAGCTCTTTAAGATCTAGCTTAGGGGGCTTAACTATGGAAGGTTTGGGAATGGAATTGGAAAGGGGTCCTAAGTGCTCCATAGGTGTGTGAAGACTCAAAACTTTAGAAAAGAAATTTTCACTATCATCATCCAATTCATCCATACAGTCTTGGAATTCTGAATCAAAATCAATATCAAAGTTGGTAATTAAATCATCAGAAAAATCCAAAAAATCCTCAAGCATGTTGATCTCTTCTTCCATATATGGTTGATTGCCTATCCTAAACATATTAAACTCAACAGTTTGGTTGCCAAAAGCTAACTTTAGAAAACCATTCTGACAGTTGATTAATGCATTACTGGTAGCCAAGAATGGTCTTCCTAGAATTATTGGGATCTCATCCTTGGTTGAGAAGGGCTTGATATCTAACACAATGAAATCAACAGGGAAAATAAATTCCCCTACCTTTAGTAAGACATCCTCAACCATCCCTTTCGGAATCTTAACAGACCTATCTACCAACTGAAGACTAGTTCCAGTGGCTTTCAATTCTCCCAATCCTAGTTGCTTGTACACGTGGTAAGGTAAAAGATTCACACTTGTACCAAAGTCAAGTAAGGCATGCTCAATGTAGGTGTTGCCTATGACACAAGATATGGTAGGGCTCCCTGTATCCTTATACTTGAAACAAGATATGTAGGCTAAGTAATTATGGAACTAATGTTACCTGCCAAGAAAGCTTTTTTGGGCACACTAGTGATACGTTTGTGAATACATAAATCTTTCAGTACCTTTTCATAGGTGGGATATGGCATCCAAAAGAGGGATGTTCACTTCTACATTTTTTAAGACTTCTAAAATTTTATCCATGGAAGCAATCTTCTTTTTGTTTACCAAGCGATTAGGAAATGGGACAGAAGGAACATAAGGACTATTAGGGATTTACCCTTTTTCAGAAGAATCGTTTTTGGTTTCCTCAATCAAACCTTCTTTAATTTTAAAAGAATCTTTAGGTTCATCACACAAACCTAGAACAAGAGGCACACTTGTGTCCTCAACTGAAGGAGAGTTAATAGGAGTAATAGTTGGGGAAGATTTAGGAACACTCTGTTAGTACTCTCTTCCACTTCTAAGGGCATAAACAACATTACATTAGTTAGAGGGATCTTGTTGGGTCTGACCTTGTACTACATTTAGTGATGCATTAGTTGGTACTTATAAACTAACAGGCTGATGATGCCTAGGGTTAGGCTCTGGTTGACTGGGTAAAGTTTCTTTCTCCCTCTCATGCATAATTGAGATAACTTGGGTGAGTTCTCTCATAAGATTTTGATGGCTTGTCATGAGAAGGGTCATATTTTTTTTCAAGTTACTTATTCTACTTGCCTCTCCAATGTTGGTAAACCCAGGGGGTTGGTGATAAGATGATAGGAGAGGGGCCCTAGGAAATCTAGCCTAAGGTCCTACATTTGACCTAGGAAATGTATTCTGGGAAAAAGATTGTTGTGGAAAGGGAGGCCTTTAGGGTCCAGGTTGATCTTGATTTTGAAAATTGGAAAGTCCTGCTTGGTTGCCTTGATTCCAAGAGAAATTTGGATGATTTTCTCCATCCTGGATTATAGGTGTTACTATATAGATTATTCTGGTATAAGGCATTAACACTATCATTAGAAGTGCCCCCAGAGGTGTTGGGGCATTCTTTTATGACATGACCAGGAGACTGGCACCGAGCACAAATCTTAACCAAATTGACTGATGATGGCTCTCTAAGAACAATAGCCTCAATCCTCTTGATTAAGCTATCTAAATGGGCTTCCTTGGCTACTATCCCATCCACAAAACATTCGTTTTCTTCTATGGTTCTTTCACTCTCTTGGGTTGATTCCCACTCATGGGTTTTATCAGCTAAGTCAAGTAAGAATTTTCATGCCTTTTCTTCATCTGTAAAGGATGTGAATCCCTCAGGGCACATAGACTCTATCATTTTTTTAGTTGGGTAATCAATAAGCTCATAAATTATTTGACAAAAATTCCATAAGTCTAGGCTATAGTGAGGGCATTCTTGGAGTAGATTCTTGAATCTCTCGATAAGTTTGGAAAATGACTCACTAGGTTTCTGCCTAAACTGAAGGATATTACTTCTAAGCTTATTGGTCTTATGAGTTGGGAAAAACTTCTTAAGGAAGACAACTGTGAACTATTCCCATGAGGTTATGGAATTTATGGGTAACCCATACAACCACTTCTTATCTTGGTCTTTTAATGTAAAAGTGATAAACCTAAGCTTAACAGCATCATCAAAAAGTTGTTGGATCTTAATTAGAATACATACCTCTTCAAATTCCCTTAGAAATAGGTATGCATCCTCAGAGGTCAACCCATGGAAGTGGGGCAACATAGTGATGTATTGAGATTTGAGTTCAAAATTATTGTCCTGGGCTTGTGGTAGAACTATGCAGGAAGGTTGGGCTGTTCTAGTAGGGTAGAACCTATCTTTCAGAGATTTAGGTAAAGGGTTTTGATATTAGTCTCCCATATTGAAAGGTTTTAAAGAGAGCAAACGTATAAGGTCACTACTTGTTGGATCTCTTCTTTCTAACCGATTCTTAGTATTACGTACCCACCTAACACTCACGCAATAGAAAACTACCCACAACTAGAGTAAGACAAGCACAAAAGAATGGATAGCAAATATTTTTTTTTATGATTGTTTTGATTTTTTTTTTTGGCTTTTTGGGAGCTTACCGGCAAGGATCCGAGGTTGCTCAGGTCAATTCCTGAGGTACTGCTATAGGGTGAAACCTATCTTTATCATACTGTGAGGCATGGTGACCTCCACCGATACAACCATTATTGTAAGTTGTTCTTCTAGGAATTCAATAAAAGAAAAGGAAAAACAAAACAAAGCAAACAAAGCACTCGATTTACCAAAAGAAAGCGAAAAATAACATGGAACTGTCTCCCCGGTAATGACACCAAAAACTTGTTTAAGATTTTTAAAATGTAATCGTAAGCGTACGGATCAGGGTAGCTACGGGTCAAACACAGGGAGAGCAACCACTTTATTTTTTTTTCTTTTAATAATGCAAAAGTGAATTGATTAATGGTTGTGATCTAATTCTTATTACCGTCCTAAACATATGTATCTAAAATAACGTCCTAACCATTCGTCATCTAAGAATTTAAATACGCAAGCCACGCAATTTGAATTAAATAAATAAATAACTCAAAATAAACAATCCATGTAATTAAAAAAAAAACAATAAAGAAAAAAATGCTGAAATAAAAATAAAGTAAAAGAAAGGGGATAAAGCGAGAGAGAGACTCACAAGTAGGTTTCTCTACTTAGCCCGAAGGATGCATCATAATATGAGCTTCCCTACTTGACCAGAGAGTCACTCATACAAGGGTTACTCTACTTGGCTTTAGGGAAAGGAAGACAATTAAAATAAAAGCAATAAATTGATGATCCTATGGCTAGGAGGGGCAAAGCCAACACATACACTAGCCATAAACCTTGGGGGAAAGGGTTAGCAATAATGTAACGACTAAAATTAAAATCCTAAATTAAGAAAGAAAGGGTAGTCAGAAGAGGGAATGAGGGGGGGGGAGGGGGGAGAGAAGACTACTGAAGGAGCCTACTTACTTAAACTTCAACCCTTGAACTGAAAACTTGATCGATTTGAGATACTATCAGTACTAAAAACCAGATCTAGAATAAACCAAATCTGAAATTTCTAGTACTAGATAAAACAAATCTGAAAAAAAAATAAATTGAACATGAAAGACATGCTTCATAGCTTGTTCTTGTCACCTAGAACTAAGCCTAGAACTAGAACTTGAAAATTACAGTTTGAATTGCTTCAACAATAAAAATAAAAGACTGAATAAAAAACAAAAGTGCTTGCATTAATTAAACAAAAAGAACTTAAAAAGTATTTAAACCATAAACCTAGAACTAGAGCTAGAGAAAGAGATAGAGCAACTAAAAAAAAAACCCTAGAAGAAGAATGAAGTGCCTCCTCCCCTTGTGTTAATTCTATTATATAGAGAATGGGGGAGGGAAGCTAAAGATTTTAGCTTCTTAAAAAAAAGATTTTTTTTTTTATCTTGTTGATAAGGTGGAGGAGAGAGAAGATAGAGAATTGTAGGAAGTAGGGAATCTCCAACGATTTTGCTTCCTTTTTCCTTTTTTTTTTCCTCTCTTCTTCAAATGTGGGCAGCATCTTGGATGATTTTTTTAATTATTTTTTTCTTTTTTTTCCTTTCCTTTTTTCTCCCTTTTTTCTATTTTTCTCTTTATTTCATTATTTCTCTCTCCTCTTGCATAAGAAATGATTTTTTTAATTATTTTTTTCTTTTTTTTTATTATTTCTCTCTCCTCTTGCATAAGAAATGTTTTTTTTTTTTTTTCCTCTCTTCTTCAAATGTGGGCAGCATCTTGGATGATTTTTTTAATTATTTTTTTCTTTTTTTTCCTTTCCTATTTTTCTCCCTTTTTTCTATTTTTCTCTTTATTTCATTATTTCTCTCTCCTCTTGCATAAGAAATGATTTTTTTAATTATTTTTTTCTTTTTTTTTCCTTTCCTATTTTTCTCTCTTTTTTCTATTTTTCTCTTTATTTTTCCTTTCCTATTTTTCTCTCTTTTTTCTATTTTTCTCTTTATTTCATTATTTCTCTCTCCTCTTGCATAAGAAACCCTTTGGTCGACCTCCTTTGAGTGATAACTAGGATAGAGAAAATCTTCTAAAAAAAAAACCTCAACAAAATGGTAGCTAAGAGGTTCAAACTTGAGACCTCCTAATATGCAAGGGATTTTGCACACCACAATTCACCAACTACGCTAGGTAGTTGTTGTTACCAAAAACAAATCTTCAATCACTTAAAGATGTGGTTCATCAATCTTTGTTGGTATTTAGAATATTTCTTGTACCTCTGGGACAACTGCAAACGGGCTGGTTCTGCATCTCGGTTAAGTTCTGATCCATTATTCTTTTTTTGACCTGAAAAGAATAATCACTTGTATGGATGACTAAACGAATGTGTACTTTTAATTGAATACATCCATCTTGCTCAGAATTTTATCCTCTTCGCAACCATGAAAAAAAAAATAGGACCTCTTTATGTGTAAAATTGGAGATATAACGCTCGATAGTCTTTAAGGCATTGAAAATATAAAACCTGCAAAAAGAGAGTAAAACCCATGGTAGCTCCATTCTAAATATGTAAAATGCATATTTTACTTCCCTAGATTTCACACATAAATGTGCTCATCGTGTTCTAAAAATTTTATTTATATTGACTATCTCCTACCTCTTCTTCATCACTATCTCCTAATTTCATCTGATATCCTCTCCTTCCTTCGGCTAGGTTGTAGCAAACAAACAGTTTATTCAATCCTCCTTGGAACAAGTATGTAGCATAAAAACCATAGCATGCTGGATTTTTGGGGCTGTTATATAGGTGAGCAAATCCTTGTTACCTTTGAATATAAGATAAGAAAGATTAGGACAAAGTCATTACTTTTTTTACTTTTCCCCCTCTAGATTGATAGTGAAGTCATTAGATTTAGAAATTAACACCAATTTTCTATGCCATTGAGCACCTTCAGATTATTTAGTGGTATTCATCTGGGCATGCTTTAAAAAATAATATACAATAGAATCACTGCACTTTATTTTGGCTGCAAATTGCTCTTTGATAATCTTCTTTTGCTACTACTGCTTATTTAAAATCAGAAATAGTTTTGATGTTCCAAAATTTTTATTTATATTGACTGCATAGTGCCCAACAGAAATTTGGTCATTGTTGTAGTATAAATTATTAAGCTAAATAGTTTGGTCATTTGGATTGAATTTAATTTATTGCTTCTAGACTCCCCGTTGCTGGCCTTGTTGAAAGACCTATTGATGGAGTATTTTTTTACTATCCATATCTTGATGCAGTCAAATAGGTTGTATTACATATTCAAAAATTGTATTATAGCTCTCTCTGCTTAATGTTGTACTTCTCCTTGGTTTATTTGAGATTTTCTTTATGAACACATTGATTGAATCAAAATATCTTAGGTATTTGGGGGTTCTCCCTCTATAAAACTGAAGACGCCATACAAATAACATGTTCATTTTTCTTTAGTAACTAAAAGACATTAAATGGAATTGTTTGTGAATGATTAAAGAATTGAAAATTTTAAAGTTACGAGTTATTCTCAATTTGAAGTAATGAAATCTTAGGACTTACACCAAATTCATTATCCTTTGCGCTTAATTGGTGTTTCAACTTTTGGAGGTACTAAATTCTAGAAAGCTAACCAAGTGAGTTTTGTACCCTAGGCGATGTGTTTACATCTTGGAGTAATCATTGATCACAAAAAAGGAAAAAAAAAACTTTTCAGTTTATCGATCTTATATTAGATCATAGTGATCTTATATTTAAACAATTGATTAGGAGATTCGAGATTCTCAGAGACAACAACCAAAGTTACATTTCAAAATTGCTTACTATTCACCTTTTTTTAACAGATTTATTTTATTTTTGATGTTGACAATTCACTCGTTCAATTACATGGAATATATAATGTGAAAAATAATCATGAAAACACGTGCAAGTTTATATATATATATATATATATGTTTTATTAAGTATTCTACCAAAAAAAAAAATGTACCACTTAGTAGTGGGTTAAAAGAAGTAAAAACGAAGAGAAATTAATGATGATGAGGAAAAAGGGTTCAATTATTCAATGGATAATTTGTTACAGAAAGGACACGTATTGACTTATCATATGTCGAGAGTATTTACTCTCCGAGTATGTAGAGTTGATCTGAACTCATGTAATGGAGCATTGTCACGCACTGCTCAAAGGACATGTGGAGGTCAACTGGCTTGAATGACGTGGGGCATCGTAAATTACTAATTTGGGTTTGGGTTTGGGTTTGTGATTTGTCTCTGTCATGTCAGGAGACTCAGGACACAATGCATCGTGCCTTCGACACAGCTCCGCAAGGCAAACAACCTATACAGGCCATCACTACTATCTCAATTACATCAAAATTGGGCACGTGTCTTATTTCAGAAATGATGGGACCCACTATCAATCTCCTCATTTTGGAAAGTTTCTAATACTAAAATCCAAAGTGAGATGGCACTTGAGCGGTTCACCGCGAGCCACGTGCTATGTTTGACACTAGATGATCATTTGGTTAGTGAACCGACCGGGTTACTAGGAAAATAATCCTCTATTTTTTTCATCCCTATTTTTTCTTGTTTTGTTACTTGCAAAATACGACACGTGAACAACTTTAAGATCAACGCATCGGATGTAATAATCCTCACCCAACCTTGACCGTTGGATTCTCTATTGTCCATGTGTCGTGTTCTGCAGGCAGCAAAACAAGGAAAAACAGGGATGAGAAAAACAGAGGATTTTGATCCGGGTTACTATGGGGCACTACAGAGAGAATATTCCTTTCCCATTTTTCAATTCTTATCTTTTACTAAAAACTTTTGGTCTGTCGTCTTTTGGAAGTTGGATTTCAATTCTCCAACCCCATCGCCGCTCCAGAAATCAGAGAATGGAAAGGAAGATCGATGATGGCTCTGAATCATGCATTTCGTTCTATTTTAGGCCTTCTTTGGTATCATTTTTTTTTTGTTTGCAGAAATATTTTTGACTGCATTTGATATCATTTATGGAGCTTGTCTTTATTTGAAAAAATAAAAAATTTGATATGACACAAAAATCAAAAAACGATCAAGAGTCATTTATGTGTCTTGGCCAAAATTGGTTTTCAGTAATTTTTATGCTGAACTTTAATGAGCATGTGCTTAAAATACAAATATAGAGGGGTAAAGTAGTTAGAAACCCAAGCCCCTTGCCCCATTTTCTTCCATCCAAAGTGGAGAAAGAGAGTTATAAAGAAGATGGGTGAAGGGAATCTCTTCACCCATTTCTTAAAAAAACTATTTTGCACATGAAGATAACAAACTATTTCTCGCAAAAAAATCATTTTTGTCAAAGTAGTTGCCAAACCATTTTTATGTTTTGATAAAAAATGGTTTTCATTTTTGTTAAATAGGTAAAAATCAAAAATAAAAATGATACCAAAGAGGGCCTTAATCCTAGGCTAGATCACCTTAAGGAATATTTAGCTTCTCTTTCTTTATAGAACAAGAAACATTGAAAGAAATAAAAATAAATCACTACAACAATTTGTAAGTTTTTTTTTTTTTGGGGGGGGGGTTTGGTGTGAGTGGTGTTTAAGCATAGTCATTGTCTAATATTGGTAAAATCATATAGTAAAGGGTTAAGTTTATTGAGGTAAGCCTGGTAAGATGATCACAGATTGAGTGTTAAGCTTCTTTGACACACTTTATATAATATGATATAATGTGTGTTGATCTATAATTATTGTTTTCTTTAATGAGAAATAATTGAATTTAAACATTTTACAAGGTTGGTCCATACCCTCAGTCTTTATATAGTTTGCATTAGCTCATTAAGTGTATGATGTAAATAAAACCTAAAAGAATAGAATAGATAAGACTAACGGCCATCAAAACAAAGGAGTATTCTAGCATGAACCTTTTCTAATCATGGATCTAGGTGTAACTGAAACATCTTCTTGTTTATATTGATTACATACTCATGTATGTTCTCTATGTTGTATTGGATGCATATTTTCTATCACAATTCCATCAATTGAGGAAAACAGATATCATAGAAGTAACAACTCACTAACTTGAAAAAAAAAAAAAAAAAAAATGAATAATGACAGTTAATCTCATATCATATTAAGAGGTTAAGTAGTTGGGAAGCCCACATGAAAGGGTAATTTAGTGAATACATTTTACAAGTTGACTAAATAAAGACTCTTAGGGGTGGCAGCCGGTCTGGTCCTTGTTAATCAGTATGGGTCCTAGTCTGTTTCACCATTTCAAGGTGAAGACCAAAATCAGACCAGTTAACTAATTAGTCCTACACCCTAGAAATAGGACCAATCAGTGGAAAGTACAGGTCTAAGTTGGTCTAAAGGCCAAAACAATTTTCGATTTCTTTAGCCATATATTGGGACTTACATGCTATAATTAAATAAAGGAAGAAAAGATGCTACTTGCTTGTGCATGCCCTCCCGTTGGCCCTTGGCGTTGGCGAGTACCTGAGTGATCAAGTAACATTCTCTTACCCTAAAATCAAACAAAATTAGACCTTGTGGATGCTATAGGCCATTTATGAAAAGTATGCTTGTGTTGTGCATGTGTGTGTGTGTGTGTGTGTGTGTGTGAAACTCTCCATAAGTATGCTTGTTCAAGATAGTGAATAATGAGTGAAGAAACTAAATACCTATATATCCCATATTAACGCAATACTATATTTTAACATGAGTATGCTTGGCCTGAGAGACTGAATAATGAGTGAAAAGCCTAAATGTTAAAGCTGATAGACACCGAGTCCCTATTTCCCATTATTTCGCCATCTCAATCATATGTTCTCATAGCTGGTCACCCTTTTCAATAACATTGATTGTGGGTTGATTCAAGCTGGTCATTTTTCATTACAACAATCGTTGCTCCTGCAGCCGATCACTCTATTTTCACATTAGTGTTGTCGTCTTGATTGATACTGAGCATGTGCTGAAGAATAGCCATTCAGTATCATGTCATTGACTTTGTGGGATGATTCAAGCCAGCCATCTCTCGTTACCTCGATCATTCCTTTCTCCCTAGTGTTGTCGTGTTGACTAAACATTGAAAGAGAGAAATATAGCTATTCAATGTTATGTCGATTGCTTGTGTATTGACACAAGCCGATCATCGTCTACTACATCAATTGTGTACTCACGGTGCACCTGCACTTTCAAGAGAAGTGTAGGATATGTTTAGCTTAAGTGAAACAAAATTTAAAGTCATTTCTTTAACTTAGATCTACTTTAGCATCGCCTCACTCAAAGAGGGGCATCCTGTAGACACTGAGTTTCGTCACCCAAATTCTCCCTATTGTTGATTGTTACGCTCAAACTAGCCGCCCTGTAAGGCAGGTACACGTGGCACCCAAGGTGGGGACACGTGGCACCCAACTATAAGGATATTCATAACTCCGGATATGAGGAGAAGGAGGAGACTTAAGTCCTCTTCAAGTAGTAGAGACGTACTAGGGCTCTAACGACTGGAAGAGGGGAAGATACCCGAATAATGGAGATTCCCTAGAAAAAGGGGGAGATGAGAAAGGAGGGTGTCCTCCAAAATCGCACCCAGGTTCATAAAGAGGAGAAAAAAGTATCACAGTAGGACTCAACAAAGGGGCAATCCTATGAAAAGGAACCCTGGAAGAAGGAGTGGGGTAAGTCAACACATTCACAGCATTACTCCTATGAAAATACTGTTTTGTGAGTCTCTAACTTGGGCATCAGAGGGCTAATCCTGGAGTCACCTCTGGGCCACTGCTTTCTATGCTTGTGCAGGATCAGCACTTAGCCTTATACAGATTCTTGACAGTAACAGATTGGCGCTGTCTATGGGAAACGATAGAGTAATGGTGGGAAAAATCTACAATCGTAAGAAAACAAAAGCAGCACTGGATAGAAATATGAATGTGAAAGAGCCTTTAGAACCTCTGCCCCCCTTGACAGACACCAGCAAAGAACGAGGGAATAGTCGAGAAGGTCCTAGGAGGGGCTAGAGTTCGGTCGAATATTTGGTGCGTAGGGATAGCAATCCCCCATCCCCTCCTAGGGCGTAAGAATATGTGACCAAGGAGCAGTTCGATGCCCTTCAGGAGAAATACGAATGGCTGGCTGAAATGATGAAGGAAGTCTTCAAGGTCGTCACTCAGAGGACTAATGGAGCTATAAGAGATTCCCATGTCCAGTTGGAGCGAGTTCGAGGTGAGGAGCGAAGTATTTTGGGGTCGGTAAGATCAGTCCAGAATCCATGGCAAGGGAAAGTCCCGCACCCAAAGAGAGGGCACAACGTGCCACGAAAGCTAGGCATGAAGAACCATGTCAAGGCAGTTAGAGATATGAGGACCTAGGGTTGAAGCAGATGATTTTTGACCTAAAGGACGAAATTCGAAAGGTAGCAGATAACTAGGTAGGCACTCATGGGTCGAACCTCATCAATGATATGACTTTAGTTGATGAAGTCATGAGGGATCCGCTCCCCTTTGGCTTTCGCCTACCCATGTACGACACCTATGACGGGTCTGGGGACCTCGTCGATCCCTTGGAAGGCTTCAAAGTCACAATGCAATTCCATTGAGTCTCATAAAACATCATGTGCCGTGCCTTGCCTTTGACGTTTAGAGGGGCAGCAAGGCTATGGTACAATCGCCTACCAACAAAATCAATTCACAGCTTCAGTGAACTAAGCCATTTCTTCATGAAGGGATTCTCCAGTAGCCAACCCCTTCAAAAGACTACATTGAACCTAACCCACGTCAAGTAGTGTGAGGGGGAGTCACTGTGAGATTACATGAAATGCTTCTAGCAAAAGAAGATTATGATCAGAGGTTTAGACTCGAAGGAAGAGTTCACGGCCCTTTTGGGATGTGTCAAAGATAAACAACTAAAAAGATCTTTGGTAAAGCATATACCGAGGAACCTGGTTGAGTTAAGGGTTCGATGCGATAAATACATTTAGATGGAAGAAACCCTTCAGGCCGACGAAGAAACCGAAGGGAAGGCAGGGAAGAAAAGGACTTCAAGAGAGGAGAGTAAGCCTTCTAAGGGCAAGAGACGAAATTCAGAACGTGATCGGGCACCCAGTCACCGAGGAAATTTGAAAGGTACGCATCCCTAAACCGAAGGAGAAGTGATGTGTTGATGTAGATAAAAGACTCCTTGGATGCCAGAGCCCTAAAGTGGCCAGGGAAGATGGGACGACATCCCAAAAGACTCAATATGGACAAATATCGTCACTTCCACAGGGATCATGGCCATGACAACAAAGAGTGCTGGCACTTGAAGGGTGAAATTGAAAGTATGATTCGAAGAGAATATCTGGGTCGGTTTGTAGACCACGAAAAGGAAGACACCCAAGAAGACAATGACTAGTGAGACAACCACTATAGGGATGAAAGGGGTTGTCAGGAAAGAAGGGGGCTAGGCCGCAGAGGCAATCGGGAACGACGAAGAGACCAGACACCCAAAGAAGGTGACCCTCGCCCCCAGGATGACCAAAAAAGCCCAACCAGGGTCATAACCACTATTAGTGGAGGTTTGGCTGCTGGAGAAAGTTTTGTCTCGGCCAGAAAAGCAAAGGCTTATGCAAGAAGCATACATGTGGCCAATTGGTTAAATAAGAAAGCAAAGATGAGGACGGTTATCTCCTTTTCGGATAACGATCTGGAAGGAATGCATATGTCTCATGACGACACCCTAGTGATCACCATGACTCTAGCCGATTGCAGAGTAAAGAGGATCTTAGTGGATAATGGCAGCTCAGCTGATATCCTATTCCTTGAAGCCTTCCAAAAGATGGGTCTGGACAAAGAAAAGCTAAAAAAGGTCAAACACCCATTACAAGGGTTCTTGGGGGCCTCGGTAAAAGTAGAAGGTTCAATTGAATTACCAGTGAAAGCTAGCATGGGAGACCGCCAAGTCACGGTTATGATAAACTTCCTCGTGGTCGACATCACTTTTGCATACAATGCCATATTGGGAAGAGTTGGCTTGAACCTGCTGAAAGCCATCGTTTTCACACCCCATCTCAAGCTGAAGTTCCCTATAAAGAATGGGGTCGGTGAATGCCGAGGTGATCAAGAATTGTCCTGAAAGTGCTATGCCACTACCCTATGGGGAAAAGAAAAGGTAGGCGAAGCACTTCTAGTAGAAGACCTACACGATGACACCAACCATCAGAGAAAGGAACCGGTTGAGGACCTAATCCAAGTTGACGTTAAAGAAGGGGATAATACTCGTCAGTTCCTGGTTGGGGCCTTAATGCCAAGGCAACAACGAAAAAATATCATCACATTCCTCTGGCACAATGTTGACGTCTTCACCTGGTCAACCACAGACATGCCAGGATAGCTCGAGAAGTAATAGAGCATTAGCTGAGTGTTGATCTGACTAAGAAGCTAGTACAGTAGAAGAAGAGAACCTTCACCCCCGAGAGGCAGTAGAGATGAAGAGGTAGAGAAATTGTTGAAGGCCAAGTTCATCTGAGAAATTTGATACCCCAAATGGATATCCAATGTGGTGATGGTCCCGAAGGTAAACAGGAAAATGAGAATATCCATCAACTTCATAGACTTGAACAAGGCCTGCCCAAAAGACAGCTACCCCCTGTCGAAGATAGACCTTCTCATTGATGCCACTTCAGGATATGATGTATTAAGCTTTATGGATGCGTACTAAGGGTACAATCAGATTAAGATGTGTGAGGGCGATGTCCTGAAGACATCCTTCATAACCAAAGGGGGACTGTATTGCTATGAAGTAATGCCCTTCGAGCTAAAAAACGCAGGGGCCACTTACCAAAGATTAGTGAACAAGATCTTTAAGGAAATGATCAGAAATACTATGGAGGTGTATATGGATGATATGCTTGTGAAAAACCTGAAGGCGGAACATCATATCTAGGATCTAAAGCAAACATTTCAAGTACTGAGGGAATACGGCATGAAGTTGAACCCAAAAAAGTGCTCATTTGAAGTAACATCGGGAAATTTCCTTGGCTTCATCATCTCTAAAAGGGGGATTAAAGTCAATCCGATGAAAATACAGGCCATCCTAGATATGAAGTCCCCCCAAAATGTGAAGCAAGTCTAGGAGCTGATAGGTAAAACCGCCGCCTTGGGTCGATTCATGGCTCGGTCACCTGACAAGTGCCTTCCTTTCTTCAAAACCCTGAAAGGATCCAAGAAGTTTGAGTGGACAGAGGAGTACGAGAAGTCCTTTGAACAACTTAAGGATTACCTAGTGACACTCCCCACTGCTGACAAAGCCAAACATTGGGGATATTTTACAGCTATACCTAGCCGTATTGCCCGTGGCAGTAAGCACGGTACTGCAAAAGAAGAGGAAAGACAACAACGGCTGATATATTATGTTAGATGAGCCTTGCTGGATGTAGAAACAAAGTATAGGAAGATGGAGAAGGTGGCATACGCCCTTGTGATAGTAGCAAGAAAGCTAAGACCCTATTTCCAATCGCACACGATATGTGTGCTCGCGGACCAATCCCTGAAGAAGATATTGTAGAAGCTGGATAGGTCTGGTAGATTGGTAAACTGGGCCATAGAGTTGGGGGAATTCGACATCCAATACAAACCAAGGATTGAGATTAAAGCACAAGCCCTGACAGACTTCATAGCTGAGACAACGCTCCCAGATGAACCGTAGGAGCCTATCGAGGCTTAGATTGACAAAGCTTGGGTATTTTATGTGGATGGAGCATCTAATAGGATGGGAAATGGCACAGGAATTATACTAATTAGTCCTAAAGGGTTCAAAATTGAATACGCCCTGTGGTTTGACTTGAGTGCCTCTAACAATGAAGTCAAATATGAAGCACTGATAGCCGGAATTAATCTGACGGAGGCTTTAATGGTAAAAGAGCTGGTGGTGCACAGTGACTTGCAGCTTGTAGTACGACAAGTGAATGGTGACTATGAGGCAAAGGAACAATGGATGGCTGAATACTTGAAACAGGTGCGAGAGAAAGTGACAACTTTTAGGGAATTCGAGGTAAAGCAAGTAGCGCGGGTAGAAAATTCTAGTGCAGATGCACTATCGCAATTAGCCACCTTTGACTACATAGAACTGGGATGCTCGGTGTATTTTGAGGTATTACCTCAACCGAGTATCAAGAGTACCCGAGAGGTATTGCTAGTTAACGAGAACAACCCCAATTGGAAAGATCCTATAGTAAAGTACCTAAAGGAAGGAGTGCTCCCGGAGGATAGAAATGAAGCAAGAAAGGTACGCATGAGATTAGCACGGTTCCTACTGAATGATGAAACGTTGTACAAAATAGGGTTCACCACACCATACCTCAAGTGCTTGGACCCTATCAATGCCGAATATGCTTTCAGAGAGGTGCACAAAGGAATATGTGGTAAACATCTGGGGGCCCAAGCCTTGGTCCACAAGGTGTTGTGGCAAGGCCTATTATGGCCGACCATAAGGAAAGATGTCGAAGAATTCGTTAGGAAGTGAGTGAAGTGCCAAATGTTTGCCCTCGTCCCTAGACAACATGCCATTGAGCTTTCTTCCCTATCAAGCCCCATACCATTCGCCATATGGGGAATGAACATCCTGGGGCCATTCCCACTAGCTACGAGGCAAAGAAAATTTATTGTGGTGACAGTAGACTGTTTCACTAAATAGGCAGAAGCCGAGGCACTGGCCACAATAACAAAAAAGAATGTATGAGACTTCTTCGAAAGGGCGGTGGTTTATCGATTCGCCAGAGTGATAGTGACAGACAACGGAACCTAGTTTTCCAATCTGACTTTTACCTCGTTTTGTGAATCCCTCAGAACTGAGCATGGGAAGACATTCTTCAGTTATCCCTCGACCAATGGACTAACAGAAGTAACAAATCGTACCTTGCTCTAAGGAATAAAGAAAAGATTGGATAACGTAAAAGGACTATGGGCAGAAGAACTACACAGCATCCTCTGGGCTTACCGAACAACTGAAAGGTCAGCCATCAAAGAAACACCCTTTAATTTAACCTACGGCATAGAAGCTGTACTCCCAGTTTAGATCGGTGCTATAACCCATCGAATTCAGTACTATGGGCTAACTTAGCCTACCAACAAATGGTGGTAAGGCATTACAATTTTAAAGTCCAAAGAAACGAGTTCTGAATGAGAGACCTCGTCCTAAGAAGGGTAGAGTTTTCGAACCCGAAGCATTAAAGAAAATTAGCTCAAAATTGGGAAGGACCTTACAGAGTCACCAGGGTAATATGACTAGGTTCCTATCACCTTGAGACTACGGGGGGAGAAAGAGTACCCGGTCATGGAACTCAAAGAACTTGAGAAAATTCTACTAGTAGTAACTGCATGCATATTTACTTACAGTTATTTAAAAAATTTGTGAATTCTTAGTACTTGTTGCTTTTAAGCACTCTCAATTTGTTGTTTCCCATCCCCGAATGTTTCGGAGGATTTTCATAATAAAAAAAGAGAGAGCTGATTCACAGCAATCGATTCTGAATAATGGCTATTACTAAAAAACATACCCGTGGTTGGGAGCTCAGGCCAAGGCCGAGTAGACCTGACCAAAGGGTCCTCCCTCGGTTAGGGGCTCAGGCCGAAGCCAAGAAAACCTAACTGAAGGGCCCTCCTTCGGTTGGGGGCTCAGAGCAAGGCTGAGTAGACTTGTGTCAAAGCCACAACTTGGTCCTACACTTTAGGAATTCCCTTCGTTCACAAGCTTAGAGATAGCCAAAGGCATCCAAAGTCACGCAAAAGAGGGAAAAGGCTGTCAACATAACAAATACCTTTCAACCTTCGGACAAGAAAAATGCTTCTATGGCATACAACACATAAAAAAAAGCTAAATATTTCATTAGAATAAAAAGCCCTACAAAGGCAAGTACAAAAGAGGAGGCCGAAGGCCTCAATTACATACCGAGGCCAAAGGCCATAGAAGGAACAAAAGAAAAGACAAGGGGAGCTTCACAGAACGTCATTCGGTAGAGTAGCCTCATCCTCGGCCTGGGCAGAGACATCTCAATTGGAGCTGTCATGGTCAAGGGTCGGAGGAACCTCGTGGTGCAGCTGAACCTCCTCCTTGTTGTCGCTCACCTCCTCATTAGCCACTTTGTTCGCGACTGGGGCTTCTTCATCACCTTCGTCCTAAAAAACGAGGCCACTCCCTTAAAAGGAGATCTCTGAATGATGTTCGAGTATCCAGTCTCAAACCTCGGTGGCGCCTATGGTATACGCAGGAGCAGCAGCACACTTAACCTCCTCCAAAAACTCCTCAGAGCCTTTGTATCATTCGACCCCTCGAGCTTCGGTATCCCAGAGCTTAGCTGTCACCTTAGCCTTCAGCTCTAAAACCTTGTGATCGGACTCCTGACGTGCCTAAAGGAGGTCAACCTCCAGATGCTCCACCTTCTCTAGGAGGACAAAACGCTCGTTCTCTAAGGTAGATTTCTCACGTTCAGATGCCTCGAGATCCCTAGCTAGCTCCTCGGCCCAGATCGTCAACTAGGCCACCTGATTCTGGGCTTGAACGAGATTCACACTTAGTCAAATATAAGAAAAAGAAAAAGAGATAAAATAGAAAGACGAAGGTCGAAGGATGAAGGATGAAGTTTACCCCTGCCATGAAAATACAAGTGCTAGTGATCATGGACACAGTCCCTTGGCTCTGAGCATTAGCGGCATCCCTTAGAAGGTTTCCCTTTTGCACCAGCTCACTGGCTACCTACCCGACTGATAAGGTTTCATCCTCTTTGACAGACCATTGGGGGATGAAACCAGCCTCGGTTTAGCCTCAGTTTACCTTGGGGCTTCAAAAATCAACTTCTAGAGAAACTGCTTGAGGAAGCGGTGAGATGCCGCTCGGGGTAGCAAGGGCCTGAATGGCATCGAGAGTAGGGTCCTCGACCCTGGCTTTCTTCTTTGAGGGAGCCTCGAGGTTGAAGCGCCCCTCTTCTTTTGCTGCTTCTTCAGCTGCGAATCCCGTGCCCTAGCTTCCTTCACCTAACCCTGCCTTTGAGCGGAAGCAGCCTTTACCTTGGCCCTAGTAAGTTACACTACAAAAAAAAAAAAGAAGGAATAATCAATACAAGGCCCGAGGGTCCGAAGCCAGAGCAAATTCGTGTAGGCCTACGATTCACCCGGGTTGAGCCCTGAATCGAAACAAGATGACGTCCGATTGAAGGCTATCAGACTCAACAAGCGGACCTCGAAGCTTGTTCTTAGCCAACGCTAGTGACTCTACATCTGTCCCGAAGAGGGCAAGCATGGAGTTCACGTCCTTCAAATCAGGGATGTCCCAGACATTTCTATGGAAACCCCTCTGAAGATCTCACAAAGAAGAACTTGAACTTCCAGCCATGGATCGACATAGGATACCCATTCAACAGCCTAATGTCCTTCTTAGGGATGACTTAATACTAGCTCAAGTCCCCCTTATTGGCACTGAGGGATAGACATTTAAGAAAGAGAGGAAGGGAGATAAGTCTCCAAATCCGAGAGAAGTAAATAATGAAGCTGAGGATCTGCCGCCACCCATTCGGGGTCCATTGGGAGGGATAGATATCATAGTGCTGAAACACTTGGTCGAAGAAGGGGTGAAGAGGAAGCCGAAGCCCAACCTTAAAGGCATCTCGGTAGAAACAAAGTTCCCTGAGGTTCCTATAGCTAGCCCTATCTGAGGGGTTTGGGATCCGAAGGACAAACTCCTCCGGAATACTATAGGAGGCCCTAAGCTCATCAAGCTCATCCTCGGTCAAGGTAGACACTATATACCTAGCCTCAATGGCAAGGGATTCATTCATCTGAGCTCAGGATTCAAGTACCCCTTCTCTAATGTCCTCATCGTTTGGACCCTCTATGGATTCACGAAGTGTCGCGGTGTAGGAAGAGGTGCTGGATGAAGGAGACTCAGAAGACAAATCTGAAGACATCCCTCGGACACACCCTGAGCTATGATTCCTAGGGTTAAACATAGTCCTCTTTGAGGATGAAGATCTGCTATCGAAGGAGTTGGACATAGGAACTTACTTATGACGATAATCAAGAAAATCAAAGACAAAAGAAAAGAGACGAGGCCAAAGGACGATGGCTCTGATAGGGAGAAGTGATGCCAAAATGAAGGGAATGGCACTATATATAAGCGAGGAAGCGACGGTCCAACTCCCCGAGGTCATTAATGACCAAGAGACATCATCAGGGGGCTTCCTGAGGACCGCTTGAGTCTGCCTCATGCTTGACGAGCTATCTTTGGTCCTTCTCTCGGTTAGGGGCTCAGGCCAAGGCCGAGTAAATCTGACCGAAGGTCCCTCCCTCAGTTAGGGGCTCAGGCCTAGGTCGCTCCCTCAGTTAGGGGCTCAGGCCAAGGCCGAATGAAAAGGATCGAAGGGCGTAAAAAAAAAAGAGAAGAGAAAAGGCGTTGTTACTCCCATTGGAAGGGATTCTCAGTGGTAGTAAGGGGGCTTCTGATATGCTCAAACTAACCACCCTATAAAGCAAGTACACATGGTACCCAAGGTGGGGACACGTGGCACCCAACTATAAGGATATTCATAACTCTGGATATGAGTAGGAGGAGGAGACTTAAGTCCTCTTCAATTAGTAGAGACGTACTAGGACTCTAATGACTGGAAGAGGGGAAGATACCCGAATAACGGAGCTTCCCTAGTAAAAGGGTGAAACGAGAAAGGAGGGTGTCCTCCAAAATCATCCCCCAGGTTCACAAAGAGGAGAAAACGTATCCTAGTAGGACTCAACAAAGGGGCAATCCTATAAAAAGGAACCCTAGAAGACGGACCGTGGTAAGTCAATACGTTCACATCATTACAATTGTGAAAATACTGTTCTGCGAGTCTCTAACTTGAGCGTCGGAGGACTAATCCCGGAGCCACCTCCGGGCCTCTGCTTTCTGTGCTTGAACAAGATTGGCACTCAGCCTTACATAGATTCTTGGCAGCAACATTGATGATTTAAACCCAATATTGCTTTCAGGGATTTTACTGTGAAAAATAATCGTTTTACCTTTGGAGTAACTTGGATGCCCAAACATGATCAAATTTAACAAAAAAAAATTGGATAACATAGTTTATTGTGATAAAGTTAAATTTTCAGCCCTTCGTCGAGTATCCCCACCTTAAGTGACTTGGGAGGAGACTCTTAAAGAGTCTACAACTGGTGGGGACTCTACCAAACAAAAGCACCAAAGGCATTGGGTAACCCAATTGATCATTTAATTGTTCCATTCGTAATTGCATCAGTTCATGTTCTGGATTCAAATCCATCTAGTTATCCCTAATAAACAACTAATATTACAACAACATTTGTTTCTCCGATAACACATATATCTCCCCTAACTGATTCTCCCATAAGATCTGACCTAAGGTGTGGTAACTCATTACTTTGGTATATGACACTATTTGTCCATCATTTCATCAAAATGCATGTCCTTTGGGTCCCCCACTTTAAGCTCAATTTTAACTATGTTTATGAAAAATTTGTGATTGACATTTACATAATTGGGTAGTAATTTGAAAGATCTTTCCAGCGGTATATGGATCGTAAAATTATGATAGTAGAATCTCTCGGAATCATTGTCCAAAGTTTTGCCCACAAATTAGGTTTTTTGCACAAAGGCCCAATTTTTGACCAATCAAGAACTGGTACATGGCATCCTCTTGGAGTTTGCAAGAGGATGCCCGACAGTGGTTCCATTGCACCTATGGAGCTTGGGGACTCCTCATTTTCTTATAAATAAGAGGCCTCCCTCCCTTCACACCCTTCATTCTCCTCTCTCAATCCTTAGAAGTCCCTTGAAGCCTCAAGTCCCTCAAAACCATGGAGAAAGCCTAAAATTTAAGAGAATCCTAGGAAATTCCTGTGAGAGCAGGAAAAACCCCAAAATACTAAAAAATCCTAAAATCTCCAAAATACTTTTGAGAGTCAGAATTTCACTAGGATTGTTGTAGGAGCATTTGAACTCCGTAGAATTGAGTCGATAAGTCTTTTTGGCCTCTAAAATGGTATTTATTCACACCTCCATTTTTTATTATTTTAATTAGATAAATGTATACATTTAAAGTAGATTATGGTTTTTTTCCTAATTAAGTGTTGTTTTCGATCATAAATTATGCAAATTCTAGTTTAATATAGTACGCTTAAATATGTTTTCAAAATCGCTCAGCAATGTTGTTATAATGCCAATTTCCCGTAAAATACTCTTGATCACGTCGTTGTGTTGCCAGTTTATTTGCCAAAAGAATTTTTTCGAAGATATATTATATTATGAATATCATATTGTCTAAACTGCATTGTGATCTGATTCTGTGTAAGGGTTGGTAGGCAGTTCGACGATAGTACGTTTAAGTTTGGTATATTTTATTCCCCCCATTCATGCAATGCTCCTATATTTTTTGCTTCATTATGATAATATATCCTATACTTGCATTTATTTTGCTTAGATTTTATTTACTTGTTTTCCTACATGTTTTACTACTTTTGGCCTAAGTACTTAAACTAGGTTAGATTTACGCTATCAATACATACCTACTAGTTAGTAGGATTAGTGTTGCGGTAAGAAATTATCCTAGGCTACTTTCGTATCCTGCACAGAGGAACAAACACAAGAGAGTGAGTGTCAAGCTAATTTGGTGGGACCCTCTGATGCCTAAGTTAGACCTCTTAGCAAATAGATAATTCCAGTAAGAATGGAAAAAGATCAGTCCTCTAGAAATAGATTTACCTGAGTATTCATAGCCGAGGGTGGTGGCCATTGAGTGAGAGTCCTGCTTTGGTAGCTTTTAATTGCTGGTAGGAGTCTAAATATAGCAAGAGTTGTAATAGGAAATTAAATATGGAGAATGTCCTAGGTATGGGATTCCTCGTATTGGCCATATTTTAAGGGATACACTGAGATATCCTTCCTTCAAGGGAAGATTCAGTGTTTCGTCAAGAGTCCTTTGTGGACTAGGATTAGTCTATATCTTGTGACCCAAGTGCTGGCTTGATAAGCCCTTTTGGGCATATCTTGGTGAGAGTGACTTGTTCGAATCTTAGACCAAGTGACCTGAGTCGAGTGGCTTGATTGCCAAGCTACTTGTCCTGAGCGACAGGTTATGCACCCATTGTCCAACTGTTGAGTACTCGGAATCTAATGTTTGGTCAAGGAACTATTGTAGTCGATCTCCCGTGGTTTGGATAGCCGATCAGTAGGGCACTTACGTAATGCCTTCCTTACACTGGTGCTTTCTTAGCTGTTCAGCTATCAATGGCCCTTTGGTATAGTTGGTTGGCTAGTCTACTTCTGGTCCAGGCGCCTACTTCAAACTGGATAGATGACCTTGTTGGGCTAGGATGCTTGCCACTTTCTAGGGCCCACTGCCCGCTCGATCACGTTTTGGCAATGCCCTCGGTAGTTGAATATTTTTCCATAATAGTTTGCCCCCTCTTACCGAGCTATGATCAATGGTGTTAGGCAATACCAAGCTTAACATTCATTGAGCCCTGAATGGCTATATATAAGAAAGTACAACCACATATTACAAGACACGTGTCTCACACTTGCACAAAGCACGATAGGATAAGTAGGAACCACTTATCCTGCTGACCGACACTTATGGTATTACATGGATATAAATATGACCGATAATACAATAGCCGACTGTACAATACAATAATACAATACGACCCATCATTACAGTGAAATAAGAGAAGCATCTGAACTATCAGAGCTACTGGATGGATAGGAACTGGCGGTGTCAATGAGCCAATCATTATAGACTTCCAATAACTGTTCGATGCAGGGGTCAAGGAGTCTACCTGTTTGATGAAGTTCCCATGCTGTATCCATACGAAGGAGGAGAGGAGCCAGAACTTGGCTTGGGGAGATATCATTAGCAGCACACATAGTATTAAAAAAGGATCTCCATTCATCTCTGTGCTGAACTAGGGTGGTAAAGAGGTCATAAGGCTTGATATTTAACACATGAAAATAAGGAGTGTAATGAATGTAATGGCAGGGTTGTTGATTTTCAAGAGTCTGGTGAATGAGAGGAAGACGATGGAAAAGGATGGTGATGTAGTTCTGGTTAGGGTTTGAGTGTTCAACAGTATCTTCTGGAAGATGAGAAGATCAGAGGTTAAACCAATGGTTTTTCAACAGTATCTTCTGGAAGATGAGAAGATAAGAGGTTAAACCAATGGTTTATGGGAGCAAAGATTTGGAGAAAGAGGAGGATGGTGAGGTTGGGACGTGGATGGCCTTGGGTGGGAAAAGTCCAACGGGAGGTAAACTAGTGAATAGTGGTGAGGGGAAAGCTGAAGGCAATGGTATAAGCTGAGCAGAGATGCCAAGGGATGCATTTGTAGATAAGGGGAAGGTCTTGGAGTTCTTGGAGGGTGGTAAAGGAAAAAAGAGTGAGAAATGGATAGTCTGGGTAAAAAAAGAGCTTTCGAATAATGCTAATCCATTACGTCGAAGGGAGACTTCTAATAGTTGGATTGCTGTGTTTTCACTATAAGAAATGACCTTTCTTAGGGTTAGATCTTACAGTATTTCAGGTGGGAGGTTTGGGGGGAGAGAACAACAAAGGTTATGGCCAGATGGTGGAGGTTGAGAGGAAGAGGCTCCTGGGGTAATACGGAAGATCAAACGTATGACGAAAAATGTGGAAGTTGGTCGGGAAAGGAAGTTTGCCAAAACATTGGCTTTTCCTTTGATGTGTTTCATGTCAAATGACCATTTTGAGAACCACTGAGCCCATCGGAGAAGTTGTGCCTGAGAGAGAACTTTTTGTCGGAACTCAAGCATACAGGGAAAGCTTGACATATCTAGTTCGACAAGGAACTTATGACCAATAAGATGAAATTGGAATTTTTCAATGCCATGCTTGACTGCTAGAATCTCTTTGAAGGTTGAGTGGTAATGAGTTTCAGAGGGCTTGAACGATCCACTTTTGTAACCACAAACAATTCTTAGTCTTGTTGAATTGTTTTCTTCAAGAAGAACTGCACCCCAGTGAGTATGCATCTGTTTGCAAAATTCGTTTGCCATTGGAAGGAATCTGGAGGGTAGGGAGATCTTCTCCCTCTTATTTCACCCGTTTGGCCTTTCGCTCTCCTTCAAAACTGGCTTATCTAGAGAAGGTGCCCAGGGACTAATATAGGATTGCAGATGGGGATCCACAAGCGATTTAGGTCATCTCGCGGCTCCCTTCCTATCACAGTTGAGCTTTAGGCCCGGTTAGAAAAGCAACTACCTTAAGGACTTTAACCTTTCACCTTTTTAGCGACCTTCCCATCTATTAATGCTCCGTAGCCTTCCTATGAAGCACACTGATACAACGTTAGCTTTTTGTAATTGAAAAGACTCCCTTTTTGATGGTTGAAGAATCAGGAGGTGCCACGTAGACCTTTTTACCTCTAGTCTGGTGCTAGGGGGTGGAATCGATCTACTAGGCTAACTTGGTTCATGTCTTTTCCTATAAGGCACATCGCACGACCTGTTCTCAATTAATGCTCGCGATGCGTGTTTTTGGTGGACCGATATATTTGGTCTCTTCACTATTTGTCTTCTTTCTTATGCTTAGGAAATCGTTCTCTTTTGGTCTCCCTCTACTCCTCTGTCCAGTGTCTCTTTCTGTTGCATAAGAAACTTCCATTTTCTCCTCAAGACTGTCACCATTGCCATCATGGTCTCTTGCTTGCTAGACTCTGTCCTTTCAACAGTAAGCTCTCTTTTTATCTCTTCCATTCCATTTCCTGCTCCAATCTCTCTTTTTCTTTATTAATGGCTCCCACGTAAAACTTGACGGCGGAGATTGCGGCGATCTCTATCGGTAATTGGACTACCTTTGCACCCAATGTTCCTTCTGCATTGGACGTTGTCTAGGAGGGTGACTCTGTCCCTTCTGTTGTCTTGGCTCCATTGATCATACTCTCTTTAGGGACTGTCCCAGTCTAACTGTGCCTGGCATCTAGAGGGCCATTGGACCTACCTTCATCCCCATGGGCATTGGGTTTGAGGCCCTGAACTACCTTAGCCATTTGAATTGGAGGGCTTGGTCAATATAAGGTCTAAGTTCCATATCCTTAATGCCATCACTCTCTGGGCGCCCGCCCCCAACAAGTTCCCCTGTACGTCGGCTAGCGGTAAAGTCTGTTCGTTTGAGGAAGCCTTCATTGGCGGTCTCCATTTTCCTTTACATTCTTTAGTGATCCAGGTATTTTAGTACTTCGGCATCTATCCATCCCAACTCCTGTAAACAATTGGTGGAGCTTGATAGGGTTTTTCACTTTCATTTATGAGATGGACCAAGCGACATCCCTCAACCTCTTCTTGTCCTTCTTTCATTTGAACTAGCAGCATGGTCGTCATGGTTGTTACATACTAAGTCAGTGTGGTAAGACTAAGAATGTGGAGGAGAACCCTTTTATGAAGCAAAGGAAGAACATATTCTTCTTTGCATCCGGAGTTGAGGGTCTACCGATTGGAAACCTTTGGTCCAGTCCAAACATTACTGCGGTGAACATCTATCCATCCTTGATAGGTGTTGATAAGTAGACCTTCCAAGCGCTAAAGGATTTAGGCCACACCATTGGCACCAATTTTCTAGGGGCGAGGACTTCCTCTCTCGACATGGGTTATCTGAAGGTGACTGTTGTTCTAGGGCAGCTCTTTTCTTTTTTCTTTTTTTTTTTAATGTTGACTCTCGTCTCGTATTGCAGTGTCGCTCAGTCACAACACAATTCAGGCAGCGGCACATGTACGATGAGAGAGAGAGAGAGAGAGAGAGAGAGAGAGAGAGAGAGAGAGAGAGAGAGAGAGAGACCAAAGTGGTTGATCATCCTTAGGAGAGAAGGCAAAAAAGAGAAGATTGGTGTTAGCTACCGACCTAGCTGCTTGATGGTGTATTAAAGTGCTAACAACGACTAGCCTGCCTACTATTGTGGAGACACGGTTGGCTATAGCGACCAACCCGTCAGTACCTCAGGATAAAGAGGTGGTGAGTGAACACTCAACGTCTCGCCCCTCAAACGTTTCATCTGGTTGGGCTGCTTGGCCCATAGAAGGTCAAACAACGGAGGGAGTACCTCGTGTTGGTGGTTTTCATTGCCTAACAATTTTGAGGTAAATCTTCCTCCTTATGCAACTCCTGGGCTTGGGAGGACCTACTACCCGGTGGGCCTTCTCACCCGGCCATCTTCTCTGAATCTTCCAGTGGACATGGTCACACCTCCCTAAAGCACATGCTTACGATGGAGGAGGTGTAGTAAGCAGAGGCTCTGGGTGACTGCATGGCTGTCGACAATAAGAACCAATTGAGGATCATCTCATATGACAATTGCTCAGTTTTGGTGGGAATTTTATGGCCAGCTACTGGGCTTGCACTTGCTACTTCACTCAAGGCCGCCTGATCCTTAAGGATATGTCGATGGGGGATCTCGATCATGAGGGGAGAGCGACGCTTGCTTGGGTGATTTTTGTTTGCAGTGACTTATTTTCTATTCGTCTTTTTGGAGACTTAACATCTTTCTGGCACAAGCTGCATCTTATGCTTTGGAGGCCTAAAATCGAGTGGATAGGCTGACCGAATAGGTGGGCGCGTTGAAGGCCTTTGTCGTGGCCAAGGAAGGGGAGATCGCCTCCCTTATTGCATAGCTGGAAAAGATGAAGACCGAGGTCGAGGTAGTTCAAAGTTCCCTCCTGGACGCCCAAAAATGTAGTTGTTCTCGAAGATAAGGTTACTTTAGCTCTCAAGGCTCACGAGGCTAACAAGTCCAGCTGAGAGGGGGAGAAGAAGGTCTTGTAGCACTCGCTCAAGATCTTTGAGGTTGACATGGATTCCTTTCAAACTCAGCTCAATAAGGAGAAGGTTTCCTCGTAAAATGAACGATCCTTAAAGGAGGAAGCTAAACGGAAGGTGGCCCAATTGAAAGAAGAGCTCAAAGTCTCTCGAGAGGTAATGTCTACTACTGAAGTCCATGCGGTGGAAAGCTACAAGACCTTGAAGGACTTTGTGGATTACGTTGCGACTTTCCAAGTTGATGCTTACATTTATGGGGCTTGCAATTGTTGGGACTTCGTTCTTGTCAATAAGCCAGTGTTCGACTTCAAGTCCTTCAAGCCTACAGTTGACCATTTTTTATAAGAAAATTAATCCAATTAATTACATCATTTAATTCCCAGAACATGGCTACTTTAGGTATATTCTCTTGTTTTCAGAATTCAGGACAAAAGTTGACCAAGTGGAGTACAAGTGTCAAATTCGGCCCAAGGAACCAAACTCTAGCCATTCTAGAAGATTTCCTCTTGGAAAAATCTGCAAAATAAATTCCAGGATTTCCTATAAGGGGGACAATTTCTATAAGGAAGATTTAGGTTGAGTCAACCTTCTATTTTGGATTTTAACCACATGTTGGGATGATTTTCAGTAGTTTCATATTTATGATCATCTATATTGGACAATATTCTAAAATAATTCTATCATATCTTCTATTTTGGGATTAAGGGAAATATTGTAAAGGGAATTGGATTATCAATTTTGGGTAGTTTCTATTATAAGTTTTGATTTTTATTTGCTTTCAATTTTTCTTTCTTCTCATTCTTTAAGTAGTTGAACTCTATAAATAGAGGAGCTCTCCTCTCTCTGAGAACACCAAGCTCCCTCTCCCCTCTTTCTTCTTTCACTCATTAGTTTAGCTTTGAATAATTTATGTTTACAAGATGTAAATTTTTTTTAAGTTGTAATTTTACTTTAAGTTAACAAGAAGATTTAACAATTTTCATTTTTTGTAATCTCCATACAAGTTATTGGAAGCAAGGAAGACTTGAAGATTATTTTACAAGTTGGATTTTTTTCTTCTCAAGCCTCTGCGTTTCTCCATTCAGAAAAGTTATTTATTTATTTCATTTAATTTTCATTGATATGTCTTTTGTTTTTAGTTAAATTAGTATAGTCAACTCTCTTGATATTTACATTGCCTAATTTAGAAGTGTGTTAATTAAGCACTCAGCCTGCTTGAGTTCAACCCATAGTTACAACTGAGACTGTGCGCTTGTGGTTAATATAATTAGTGTGGCTTATATTTGAGCACCATTTCCAGGAAGGTGAAATGTTTATCTTACATTTTCAATTGATTCAGAGGACTTTGTTTTAATTTTAAAAAATTTTTGTTCTACTAAGAAGATTTGTAGGATTCGTGTTGGGATATAGTTACTAAACCCATAATCTAATCAGATTTTTATTTACAAAAAAAAAAAGTGAGTGAAACTCTGGATCCCTACTGGTAATCACTGACCACCCAACAAGTAAAAAACTACTTGCGAACTGGTAGATTACGTATGGACAACCAAATCCAAAAGAGAGTAGTGATTAGCCCTTGCAAGGCAAGATCAGTCTCCCCTGCTAATCACTGACCACCTAACAAGCAGAAAACTACTTGCAAACTGGTAGATTACGTATGGACAACCAAATCCAAAAGAGAGTAGTGATTAGCCCTTGCAAGGCAAGATCAGTCTCCCTTGCTAGCACCCACACACACGTTAGCTTAAGTGATTTTTCTCTTAACTCCTTGTGGATATTGTGTATTTCTCTTTTTGCACATCTGATTCATTTTGTTAGGGAAGTACAATCAGGGTTTTTCATCGATCCTTATTCGAAATAAAACCAAAAATTTGAGTTGAATTAGAGGAAAAGGAGAGGAAGTCTTTCCCTCTTTCAATACTTGCTAATATTCTATCTTGTGCTTCCATGATATTGTGTGGGTTGTGTTTAAAAAAAAAAAAAATCGTGAGTAAGGGGTGACTTAATTTTGCAAGGTTGGACTTTGTATGCTCGGGTGGACTTGAAATTCTAAAAAATCGTCTTGAATGAGTGAATCCAACCACCATGGGAGAAGAACAACCTAAAACTCTTAGGGATATGTTCTACACTTCTAGGGCTTCTCAACCTTTATGCATTAGATTACCAACAGTCTAAGGGAACAACTATGAACTTAAGTCCCACCTCATTGTTATGATACCCCACTTTCATGGGTTGGCTAATGAAGATGCATACTAGTTTCGGGAATTTGAGGAGATTTGTGTTCTAATCAAGGTCCAACAGTTGGCCGATGATGCGGTGAAATTAAGATTTATAACTTTTGTGCTGAAGGACCAGGCTAAGAAGTGGCTCTATAGTTTGCCAACAGACTCAATAACCACTTGGGAACAATTCACAGTTGCCTTTCTGAAGTTCTTTTCCCTACATAAGACCAATAGAATTCAGAATGATATTCTTCAGTTTAGGTAAAAACCAATGACTCTTTTTCCAAATTTATGGAGAGGTTTAAGGACTTACTCCAAGAATGCCCATCATGGACTTAATACTTGCACTTGTGCCAAATTATCTATAAGAGTGTTGACTATCAGACTAAGCAGTTGTTGGAATCAATGTGCCCAACAGGATTTACATTATTTACAGATGAAAACACTACTTGGAAATTTTTGCTTGATTTGGCTGAAAAGGCTAGAGAGTGAAAATCTACTCAAGAAAGTGAGGACAAATAAGGGTTACTTTGTAGAGGGTACTGTGGCCAAAGAGGATCAACTAGATAGCATTCTCAAGAGACTTGAGTCAATAGTAGTTAAAGGACCAGCCCAAATAAATCAAGTAAATCATTTTGTACCCATGTGTAGTTGATGTCAATCTCCTACCCATGTGATGGAGGAATGCCCCAATATCCCTAGTGTGATGGTTTAAATTTTGGTCCTGAAAATGTGAATGCCATGTACCAGAACAACCCTTATAGTCACACTTACAACCCAGGTTGGAGGAACCATCCCAACTTTTCTTAGAATCAAATAAACAATCATGTAGGTATTTCCAAATTTCAACCCTTGAATCAAGGTCAGTTTGTTCCCCAACAAGCCAACCAAAGAAATATGCCCCCCAATCAACCCAATAATTTTCACCCAGCTCAATCTGTTGTTCCACCACCTAGAAATCAACCTCTATGATTCATAAGAGGAGGTGGTGACTTGTCTAGGCTTTCATCATTAGAGAAAAGTGTGGAGCTTCTCATGAGCACTTTCATGACTAGTCAACACAATATGAAAAAGCAAATCTCTCAACTTGCCAATGCCTTACATGAGAGAGAGAGAGAGAGAGAGGTAAGATACCTAGCCAATCGGATCCCAATCCAAACTCTTCCCCAAACCCATTGAATTCAATTCAACAAGGTCCACCACATCCAAAGCCCTCCAACCAATGCAATGCAATCTATGCTCTAAGAAGTGGACATGAATATCTGAAGGATGGTTCACCCTTGCCGAATTCTGAATCTCAAGGAGACCATGCCATTGAGGTGAGTGATTCACTCCTTCCCTTTCAAGGTTCATCTAAGGAACCTAGAACTATTAGAGAAGAAACACTTGAAAGAGTCTCTGTCCCTAAAGTCTCATTCCCTAAAAGATTGATAAACAATAAGAAAATGCTGCCTATGATAAAATTCTTGATGTATTTAAGATGGTGCAGGTCAAAATTGACCATGATCTTCTTGATTTAGGTGCAAGTGTTAATCTATTGCCCTACTCTGTTTACCAAAAATTAGGATTGGGAGAGCTAAAATCAACGACTGTCACGCTTCAACTAGCAGACAGATCCATCAAGACTCCAAAAGGTATGGTTGAGGATGTCTTGATAAAAGTTGGGGAATAAGATTCTTATTCCCTGTTGATTTCATTGTTTTAGATACCCAGCATGTCTCTTCCATAGGAGATCAAATCCTAATCATTTTGAGTAGACCATTTCTTGCTACCAATAATGCCTTAGTTAATTACAAGAATGGTCTAATGAAGCTTTCCTTTGGCAACACTTCAGTGGACTTTAATGTCTTTAGGTTAAGCAAGCAACCTCATTTATATAAAGAAGAAGCTCATATGCTTCATGAAATCCTAGATTCCATTGATTTGATATTGATTTGGATTCTAAATTCCAAGAGTGTATGGAACAATTGAGTGATTTTGATGAGGGAATTATGTCTGAGGTTTGGAGTCTCCAACCACTTGTGGAACCCATTGGACCCTTGTCCACTTCAATGCCCAAGCCCTCCATTGTTGAGCCTCCTAAACTTGAGTTGAAGGAGTTGCCTTTTAATTTTAAATATATATATATATATATATATTTAGAGAGGATCATACTCTTCCAGTTATTATTGCTACTAATTTGACTTCTAATCAGGAGGAGGAGTTGATCCAGATTTTACGAGAAACTAAGGAAGCTCTAGGATGGACCATGGCTGACATCAAAGGAATTAGTCCTTTTATTGTTCAACATCATATTCATATCATTGAGGGGTCCAAACCTTCAACGGAACCCCAAAGAAGAGCTCACTTAATGATGAAGGAAGGCACTCGAAAAGAAATTTTAAAGTGGATGGATAATGAGATCATTTATCCCATTTCTGGCAGTCAATGGGTAAGTCCAGTTCATATAGTACTAAAGAAATCTAGAATTATTGTAGTTCAAAATGCTAATAATAAGTTAGTTCTAACTTGTATCCAAACGAGATGGAGAGTTTGCATTGACTACCGTAAGTTAAATGTGACAACTTGGAATGACCACTTCCCTTTGCCATTTATTGACCAGATGTTAGAGTTTCTAGTTGGCCACGAGTATTATTGTTTCTTAGATGGCTATTCCAGTTATGACCAAGTCCCAATTGCCCCTGAGAATCAATGTAAGACCACTTTCACTTACAACTTTTGCTTACTGTCGCATGCCATTTGGGTTATACAATGCCCTTGCAACTTTCCAGCGCTGTATAATGAGTATCTTCTCTAATTGCCTACTCAGATGATTTTTCTATTTATGGCTCCACCTACTCAGATTGCCTTCACCATCTCTGATTGGTATTGAAGAGGTGTATGGAGAAGAATTTGGTCTTAAATTGGGAGAAATTTCATGTCATGGTGAAAGAGGGCATTGTCCTCAGTCATGTGGCTTCCAAAGATGGGATTATGGTTAACAAAGCCAAGGTGGACCTCATTGTCAATCTACCCCCCCAAATTTGTAAAGGACATCCGTTCCCTTTTTGGGTATGCTGGCTTTTATAAGAGATTCATTAAGGATTTTAGCAAAGTGGCTAGACCTCTAACTAACCTAGTGGCTAAGGATCAACCATTTGAGTTCTCTAAATATTGTCTCGAGAATTTCAAGCACTTGAAAAAAGAGTTGACCACTGCACCCATCATCCAACCACCTGTTTGGATCGAGCCCTTTGAGCTGTGTAGGTAACAAGGACCTCCACCCGGATCGCGATGTGGCACATAGCGCGTGTACACACGCTAGGGTTCGACCCTAATGAGATGAGATAGTATCCCCCGATCATCAAATGCCAAAGGGGGGACACACGTTATGGGTAAAAGGGAGTCACCACCTAGAAAGGGTCTAGGATCCATAAATGTCTCCCCCAATCAAGGGAGAGAGACTAATGACTCTGATGGATAAGGCTGGTTTACACCAAGATTCTAGACAAGTGTTAAGTGACAGACTGGGAAGGTGTTAGGCACCCAGTCTGCCCGACCCTAAGGCTGGTCTCTTTTTGTTTGACCAAAGTTTGTTTGTACCCTACTAACTAGTCCTAAATCTAGGTCATTGAAAACCCTAAACTAGGTATCTAAGTATGACATGTGAAAACCCTAAGCCAAGTGTCTAAATTATGCTAGCTAGGTTATGATGCAAATAATGAAATGATTACGCTAATTAAATAAGCCTAAATTATGTATTCCTAAGCCTAAACCTAGGATTAGTTTAGCAACTTATGAAACCCTAAATTAATTAATTCGATTAATTGAGTCTAACCTAGATGGATGATTAATGAACTTATGAAATCCTAAATTGAACTAATGGGTTTAATTGAGCCTAGCCTAGATGGATGGTTAATGAAATTATAAAATCCTAAATTGAACTAATTGGTATGATTAAATATTTAACACATCATGAGATCCTATAATAGATTATTTGCAAGCGGTACCCAAATGGTTGGTAAAGTAAAGTATGGCATGGAATCCTATTTATGCTAGTTTGCAAATGACTTTTAACTAGATTAAAACTATGTTTATTAACTATATTAGATGATCAAAAGAGGGATGTACTTAAAGCTAGTTAGTCTAGTTACACTTATCTAGGGTTTAAAATTGAATCAAAAAGATTGGTTGAATGCAATATGAGTCCTACTTTGATCTTATTGTTTAATGGATTTTAGAACAACTAAGTGAAAGATGCCTAAAACTATCCTAGATTAGGTAAAAAAAAGCGGATATGCTAAATCTAAGTATATACTACATTATATGAAATAAATCTAAATTGCTCTAAGGTTATGATTTACCTAATTAAACTGGTAAATAGATAAAAAGAAAAAAGAAAAAAGAATTGGTTAACTTAAATTGTTTAGATTAGCTACAATAAATTAAAGCAAAATTATTAAACCAGATATGATGGAAGCCAATTAGAGTATGATATGGATTAAAAATATTCCAACAAATGGTAAGAAATATGATTAGACCATGTTGAAAGTAAAATAAAATACCTAAGCTAGATTTACTACTAAGCTTAAGGTTTTTTTTTGTGAAGTTGAATTTAGATTAAAAGGAAGAAAAGAAATAAAAAAGAGGGAAAAAGGGGGGGTTCGGTTGGTGTTGGTTCAGCAGTGAAGAAGAAGAAGAAGAATATGATTCAGATTTCGATAATGGAAGGAATGAAGGTGAGGATGGATTTGGTTGCAGGTTTAGACATGAATGATGCAGCCAAGTGAAGGAAAGAAGAAGAAGATGGTGGAATTCGGTTTCAGCAAAGGAAGAAAAGAAAGAAAAGAAGAGGAAGAAGAAGAAGAAGAAGAAGAATAAGGAGTAGTTGCAGGTTTCGGTTGCAGCAGCAGGGAAGGAAGGAGGAGGAAGGTGTGGCTGCAGGTCCGGTTGCAGCAGTAGGGAAGAAGAAGAGAGAAAGAAGAAGAAGAAGTGAGTTGCAGGGTTCGGTCGCTGCAGATTTTGGAGGAAGGAAAGAAAAAGAAGATGAGAAGAAGAAGGGGTGTTCGGTTGCAGGTTCGGTTAGGAAGAAAAAGAAGTAGCAGGAGAAGAAGAAGAGAAGGAGGAGAGGTTGCAGGTTCGGTTAGGAGGAATAGAAGAGGAAGAAGAAGGGAGTGGAGAGGGGCGGCTGGAGAAGAAAGATGGAAGAGAGGAAAAAGAAGAAGAAATGGGATTAGGTTACAACTGAGATTCTAATCTAAGGGTCTAGATTAAAAGAACAAAAACAATTTAAAAAAAAACTAAACCAAATCAAATCTAATTAAGTAAACATCTTAAATAAAAAAACCAATTAAACCTAATTAATCTAAAAGAATCAATTAAACCTAAATACCTTTAATTGGACCGGAATAAATCAATTCACATTTAATGAACCGTATTGAACTAAACTGAAACTAATTAAATATAATTAATTTAAACAAATCAATTATTAATAAATTAGAAATTAATCTATTAAATTAGATAATTTAGTTCTAAATTGCAATTAGGAGAAGAAAAATACCTTAAACTGGCTTTAATCAAGAAACAAAGGGAGATAACCCTTGTGCTTCAAGACCAAAATCGAACCGAACTGGACTAGGTCTTCCGGCTCAAGGAAGGATTACACATTCAAAATTTTATACTTGGAGAGATTCTTTATTTAGAGAGAGGGAATTAGCAAAAACCTTCATGGGGCCACATTCCTTCTCCCAAATTTTTTTCTCCCCTACAAGAGAGAAAGGGCTATTCTTATAGCCTTGGGACTTGGGACTTGGGACAATTCTCTCTTATTTCTGATGTGGGACTAAAAAACTAGAGAGAATTGTCTAAAAAGGCTTGCTTTTGGACAAAGGGGTTTGGGCGCCATGTGGCACTCTTTGGTTGCTCGGAATGGAATCTGATACCGAACTTTGGAGTCAACTTTCGGGGGTCATATCTTTCAAACCGTTTGTTGGAATTCGACGTGTAATATGTCATTAGAAAGCTCAGCCCGAGCACTATCCAATGATGTGAGACATGATTGTAGTATCAACCAGGAACCTTTATGAAAATACGTATAAAGTAAAGACCTAGATTATACAATGAAAGAGAGAATCGGGCGTCGATTCGCATAGTTCTCGCATCAAAGTGTAATGTCCGACTTGAGGGGACAAACAACAATAATCCACAACATCAAATTCTAATTTTTGAAAAAAATTTCTCTTGAAAGTTTATAGGAAAAAATGGTCATTTTGTACTCTAAGTTTGAAAATTCTCCAAGTCTAAAATATCCAACATGTAATCCTTCATATTGTCATCATTACCGGGGGGTGACAAAATTCGGTGTCTACAGATTGTCCCTCTTTGACCGAGACCTGTGTAACGATCGAAAGGCAAAGAAAAGAACACACCATTTTGTCACCAAGAGCAATGTACTGCCGACATCCGGCTCAAGGATGGCGGAGGTGCAAATGTAAATGCAAAACCAGCGATAAGACCAAAGGTAGGAAATGTCGATCGATAACACATGTGAAATCAGGTAGTGTGTGGATGCTACTATGATTGAAAACTTGCCGCGGTTGGTCAATATAGAGGTAATGCCCAAACTGTGTGACGCCGAAAATTTGAGTTTTTAGCTGTGTGGCTGTCAACTTTGGGATTCTCTGCAAGGGTGATTATCCTCGCACAATAGTGCTCAGCTGGAATCAACAATGGTGCTCAATTGTGATCCTAAGGAATCTCAAAAAGTTGGTGCGGATAGTCCGTATTGGCAATCGTGCAAGACTATGAACCTTGGGATTCTCTGCAGGGGATGATCATCCTCTCACAACTGTGCTCAACTAGGATCAACAATGGTGCTCGGTTGTGATCCTAAGGATTCTCAAAAATTTGGTGTGGATAGTCCTCGTGCAGCGATGCTCAGCTGGGATCAATAGTGGTGCTCAGCTATGATCCTAAGGATTCTTGACAAATTAGAGCGGATAGTCCACTTTGGCAGTCGTGCATGACTATGAACCTTGGGACTCTCTGTAGGGGATGATCATCCTTGCACAACGGTGCTCAGCTGGGATCAACAACGGTGCTCGGTTGTGATCCTGAGGATTCTCACGAAATTGGTGCCAATATTGTGTTTGGTTGTGCACCTACATTGGAATTAGCAAAGGAAAACTTGGGAGATTCTGGATCTCAAATACCTGAATAAGGATATGAAGCTTAGCAAAGTTAGCAACAAACAACTGCATTGAATTTAAGAGATTCCAATGGTGTTCGAGATGCCATCACATGCCGAAATCAATGAGAGGTCTAGATCCGAAAGCCAAGGGGCTTGGAAAGAGCACCATCATACAAAGGTTAGTGGTTAGTAAAAACACACAAAGCCGATATGCTCATGAAGGAGAATGTTGCTAGTAGATTGAACATCATAAAGGACAAAGTTTTATCATTGAAAGGAAAAAAAAAAACTACCGCCATGGCCACTACAAGTTTTGAAAAGCAGAAAGATGGGGAACGAATCCTCAGTAAACGCTGTCTAGACCAAAAGACCTTCAATTTAACAACCTTAACCTAGGCAAGCCAAATGGTTCCACGAGGCTGCAATGGAATTCACCAAACCTTCCGTTAAAGCCTCTGTGATAGGCACGGTACCCACATCCCCTAGAGCACCCTGAGGTAAACCAAATTGACGCATGAAGCGAGCCAATATGTAGAAGGAGGTATGGGATATGCCTAACAACCTGACATAGTCACAGCCAGAAGTGTGCAAAACAGGGTTCCGAACTGACCACCAATGGACTTCCCACTTGATGCTTCACTCTGTGAGGGCTCCCAGTCGCTCAGGAAAATTTGTTGCATCATGGTAGTTAAAGGTCTGAATTCGCTTGAAATACTGAAACGGTTCCAAATGAGCTGTAACCAAAGGTTGGACCAATTGAAGGTGCTCGACTAACCATACCTGGAGGAGGGCGAAGCACCCATTAAAGTCACTGGTGCAAAAATTTCGACGACCTGTCATAATATCAAGTCCTCTCAAAGTCTTTTCCAAAACAGTAGGGATAATGTCGCAACCTTGTCTCAACTGCCAGATGACGTTGATGATAACGGGGCCTCCACACTTGGGGGAATGCAACAGATAACGAGCGATCATGCAGAAAAGGAAAGCATTCCTTCGATGCACCCTAAAGCTTTCAGTATTTGATCAAAGTGGGGCAAACTCCTGGATAACAACATAAAGATTGATTCGATCACTTGCCATGAATCGCCTCGCCTCTTTAGCACTCCAACCGAAAAATTCTCGAATTTCAAACGAGCTAACGGGTTGTAGTGTTTGGCAAAAAACATCTCCCCGATGATTGTAAACAAGACAAGCTTGAAATTCTTCCAGAGTAGGGGAAATTTCCACAGTTCTGAATCGAAAAACATGAAGTTCTCTAATCCAGAAACGAGATGCCTCATGTATCAAAGCACGACATGGACTGATGCGCTGGAGCTGAAAGAGTGCATGAAGGTGCACTTCTTCAACGACTTCAGGGTCATCGTCCCTTATTGCTACCATCCATCGGCGGAAAGCAACATCTATGATAATAATGGGAGCAATAAAACACAACTCGGATTTCCTGGGTACATCATAAAATGTCAATTAAGGAAAGGACCAATTTACAGGAAAATATCATATGACACATCCACCAAAAGTAAACTGATTTTTTTTTTTTTTTTGCAATTTGCAATTTGCAAAAGCTAAGAACTCTTTGAGCCAATTTAGAAAATGTAAGATGGGTCTCTTAGATGACCGCGATCATGTCTAGGCCCAAACCCTAAACTAAAACAGATGTTAAGACACACATACCGAAGGAAACTAACCCGATGGTTCTGCCACGGGTAGAGTACGGATACTACTTTGGATAGCGACCTCACGAGAGGGATCACGCTGACTAAAGGAAAAGTTAAGCTAAAAGAGGGGCTATTGAAAACTCCTGGGAACCGTCGAATAGGAGAACGGTAGATGGAGTCTTCGAGCCAGATCAAGAAAATTATTTGCAAGGATGACGAGTTCACGAGAGAAATCACGTCAATCAAAATAGTCATTTTGAAAGAAGGACTAAAGATGAAAAACTCTTTGGAATCCGTCGAATTTGAGAGACGGTGGAAAGAGTTCTTAGTCGGACTCGATCACCCCCTGATGATAAGAGTAGCGAGAAACCATTTGTCTGAAAGGGGAAAGGGATAGCTAAAAATGGAAAATTAGGTCCAACCCGCTATGAGGTGTGGCGGAAATTGACCGAGCTCAATTTTGACTTTCAAGCTGCCTACGTATCCTAAAAATTTAGGAATTAGGTCAAGTGTAGTTTATGCCTCAGAGGCAATTTTCCTTCATTGCATTCCTTCTTCTTCTTTTTTTTTTTCGAATGCGGAGCCTAAACATAATACTTTTTCAGCTGATCTAAGTTGGTCAGGTACTGCAGTTCTTGACCATCAAGATCTACAAGGCGTATTGCCTTCCCTAGGAGGATTTCCTTCACCGCAAAAGGGCCACTCCAGTTTGGCCTAAACTTGCCCCTTGGGTGATGAATGGGTGCTCTCTGCTCCTTTAAAACCAAATCTCTTACTTCCAAGGAATGTGGGTGGACTTTTTTGTTGAAAACCCTTGCAACTCACAGTTGATACTTCTTCATGTTGTCTATTGCCTTCATCCTTTTTCCATCAATGAGGTTCAACTCCTCGTACCTTGACTTGAGCCAATCCACTTCTAGAATCTGACTCTCCATAAGGATTCTAAGAGAGGGGACCTTTATCTCAACCGAGAGGACTGCTTCCATCCCGTATACTAAAGAGTACGGAGTTGCCCCAGTTGGAGTTCTAATAGAAGTCCGATAAGCCCATAAGGCATAAGGTAATTTGTTAGCCCAATCATTGTTCCTATCAGCCATTTTCTAGAGTATGACCTTCATGTTTTTGTTTGCCGCTTCAACCACTCCATTGGTTTGAGGGCGATAAGGAGAAGACCTGTGCTTTGCAATCCTGAATTGGTCACACAACTCCTGTGCCTTGCCCCTAAAATGTTGACCTTGGTCAGAAACCACCTCATAGGGCATCCCATGTCGGCAAATGATATGTTCTTGCGAAAATTTGGCCACCTTTGCCACTGTGAGTTTTGCGTATGACTGAGCCTCTACCCATTTGGTGAAGTAATCAATAGCTACCAACACAAACTCGTGCCCGTTCGAAGCTTTGGGGTTAATTTTTCTGATCACATCGATACCCCAAGTGGAAAAAGGCCACGGAGAACTCAGCGTGTGCAATTCTGTTGGGGGCACATGGATTAGGTTGGAAAAAATCTGACATTTATGGCACTTCTTCACAAATTCTGTGCAATTGGCTTCTAGTGTATTCCAAAAATACCCTAAGCGGAGAATTTTCTTAGCCAACATATGGGCATTCATATGAGGGCCACAGATTCCCTAATGTACTTGCTCCAAGATTGTCTATGCTTGATCTTCATCCATGCACACCAGTTGTACACCATCAAAAGATCGCTTGTATAAAATATCTTCATGTAATATGAATTGGGTGGCATAACGCCTCAGGAACCTTTTATCTCCTTGGGTAGCATCTGCAGGGTACTTCCCCTCTCTGATAAAATCCACAATATGGGAAAACCAAGGCCTACCATCTACTTTCAGGGCGTTGACGAAGCCTTGATGTGAAGGATGATCTCTCCGATCTATAATAAATGGTTGTATTTGCTCACCCAGACCAAAATTGACCATCGATGCAAAAGTAGCCAAAGCATCAGCAAACCTGTTATTGTCCCTCTAGAAATAGTCAAAACTAATTTCTGTAAACTGCTTCATTAGAGACTCTACACACCCTTGATATGGTTTTAACTTTTCCTCCTTTGTTTTCCACTTACCTTAGACTTGGCATATGACAATCGACGAATCTCCGTATACTTCCAATCTTTTGACCCCAATAGAGATGGCTACTTTCAATCCCATGAGGCAAGCTTCATACTCGGCCATGTTGTTGGTGCACTCAAAGTCCAACCTATATGCCATGGGTATGTTCAACCCTTCAGGAGTTATAAGTAGAACTCCGGCTCCGCAACCTTTATGATTGGCAGCTCCATCAAAGAACATTTGCCAAATGCCAACTTCATTTTCAACCTCGACAGAAACTACATCTTCATCTGGAAATATGTCATTCAAAGGCCTCATATCAACAACTGGATGTGCGGATAGATGTTCAGCGATGACACTACCCTTGATGGACTTCTGGGTGACATACACAATGTCGAACTCCGCTAAGAGCAATAACCAACGTGCTAATCTTCCTGTCAACGTGGGTTTCTCAAAAAGATACTTGATGGGATCCATTTTGGATACCAAAAAGACTGAATAGGTCAACATGTAATGTCTCAACCTCCTTGTTGCCCAAACCAAAGCTGCACAAGTCTTCTCTAGGGTTGTGTACCTTGTCTCACAGTCTGTGAACTTCTTACTAAGGTAATAAATTGCTTGCTCTGTATGCCCATCTAGACCATGCTGAGCCACCATCGATCCCATGGAGGTTTCTAATACAGAGAGATACAACAATAATGGCCTTTCGGGAGTAGGGGGAATGAGGATTGGTGGGTTTACCAGGTAGCTCTTGATGCGATCAAAAGCCAATTGGCATTAAGGATTCCACCTCTTAGGTTGATCCTTTTTCAGTAATTTGAAGATCGATTCACATATGGCTGTTAGTTGAGAAATAAACCGACTAATGTATTGGATCCTTCCTAAAAACCCTCGAATTTCCTTCTCCGTTTGAGGAGGTGACATTTCTGTTATCGCTTTGATTTTGGATGAGTCAATCTCAATACCTCTCTCACTTACCATGAACCCCAAAAGCATACCACCTGTCACCCCAAATACACATTTTTGTGGGTTCAGTCTCAGTTTGAACTCCTTGATCCTCTCAAAGAAAACCCTTAAAGCCTTAAAGTGCCCTTCTCAATTAATCAATTTGACAATCATGTCATCTACATACACCTCCACTTCTTTGTGTATCAAATCATGCAAGATAGTGGTGGCGGCCCTTTGGTAGGTAGCACCTACATTCTTCAAACCAAAAGGCATCACCCTGTATCTATAAGTGCCCCAATCCGTAGTGAAAGATGTCTTGTCTTTATCTTTGGGATTCATTTGGATCTGATTGTAACCAGAAAACCCATCCATGAATAATAGAAGCACATGCCCCGCAGTATTATCCACTAAAAGATCGATGTGTGGTAAGGGAAAATTATCTTTGGGCCTCGCCCTATTAATGTCCCTATAATCCACACATAACCTAATCCGACCATCCTTCTTTGGTACAACTACGACATTTGCCAACCATTCAGTATACCTCGTCACCTCAATGAACCCTACACTGAGTTGCTTGGAAATCTCCTCTTTTACCATCAAAGCCCAACATGGGATTAGTTTAGCAACTTATGAAACCCTAAATTAATTAATTCGATTAATTGAGTCTAACCTAGATGGATGATTAATGAACTTATGAAATCCTAAATTGAACTAATGGGCTTAATTGAGCCTAGCCTAGATGGATGGCTAATAAAATTATAAAATCCTAAATTGAACTAATTGGTATGATTAAAGATTTAACACATCATGAGATCCTATAATAGATTATTTGCAAGCGGTATCTAAATGGTTGGTAAAGTAAAGTATGGCATGGAATCCTATTTATGCTAGTTTGCAAATGACTTTTAACTAGATTAAAACTATGTTTATTAACTATATTAGATGATCAAAAGAGGGATGTAATTAAAGCTAGTTAGTCTAGTTACACTTATCTAGGGTTTAAAATTGAATCTAAAAGATTGGTTGAATGCAATATGAGTCCTACTTTGATCTTATTGTTTAATGGATTTTAGAACAACTAAGTGAAAGATGCCTAAAACTATCCTAGATTAGGTAAAAAAAAAAGCGGATATGCTAAATCTAAGTATATACTACATTATATGAAATAAATCTAAATTGCTCTAAGGTTATGATTTACCTAATTAAACTGGTAAATAGATAAAAAAAATTGGTTAACCTAAATTGTTTAGATTAGCTACAATAAATTAAAGCAAAATTATTAAACCAGATATGATGGAATCCAATTAGAGTATGATATAGATTAAAAATATTCCAACAAATGGTAAGAAATATGATTAGACCATGTTGAAAGTAAAATAAAATACCTAAGCTAGATTTACTACTAAGCTTAAGGTTTTTTTTTGTGAAGTTGAATTTAGATTAAAAGGAAGAAAAGAAATAAAAAAGAGGGAAAAAGGGGGGNTTTAGATTAAAAGGAAGAAAAGAAATTAAAAAAAAAAGAGGGAAAAAGGGGGGGTTCGGTTGGTGCTGGTTCAGTAGTGAAGAAGAAGAAGAAGAATATGGTTCAGATTTCGATAATGGAAGGAATGAAGGTGAGGATGGACTTGGTTGCAGGTTTAGACATGAATGATGCGGCCAAGTGAAGGAAAGAAGAAGAAGATGGTGGAATTCGGTTTCAGCAAAGGAAGAAAAGAAAGAAAAGAAGAGGAAGAAGAAGAAGAAGAATAAGGAGTAGTTGCAGGTTTCGGTTGCAGCAGCAGGGAAGAAGAAGAGAAAAAGAAAAAGAAGAAGAAGAAGAAGAAAGGAGGAGAAAGGTGCGGCTGCGGTTCGGTTGCAGCAGCAGGGAAGAAGAAGAGAAAAAGAAGAAGAAGGAAGGAGGAGGAAGGTGTGGCTGCAGGTCCGGTTGCAGCAGCAGGGAAGAAGAAGAGAAAAAGAAGAAGAAGAAGAAGAAGAAGAAGGAAGGAGGAGGAAGGTGTGGCTGCAGGTCCGGTTGCAGCAGCAGGGAAGAAGAAGAGAAGAAGAAGTGAGTTGCAGGGTTCGGTCGCTGCAGATTTTGGAGGAAGGAAAGAAAAAGAAGATGAGAAGAAGGAGAAGAAGAAGAAGAAGAAGGGGTGTTCGGTTGCAGGTTCGGTTAGGAAGAAAAAGAAGTAGCAGGAGGAGAAGAAGAGGAAGAAAAGGTGTTCAGTTGCAGGTTCGGTTAGGAAGAAAAAGAGAAGAAGAAGAAGAGAAGGAGGAGAGGTTGAGTTCGGTGGCTGCCGGTTAGTGGTTGCAGCAGCGGGGAAGAAGAAAAGAAGAAGAAGAAGAAGAAGAGAAGGAGGTGCAGGTTCGGTTAGGAGGAATAGAAGAGGAAGAAGAAGGGAGTGGAGAGGGGCGGCTGGAGAAGAAAGATGGAAGAGAGGAAGAAGAAGAAGAAATGGGATTAGGTTACAGCTGAGATCCTAATCTAAGGGTCTAGATTAAAAGAACAAAAACAATTTAAAAAAAAAAAACTAAACCAAATCAAATCTACTTAAGTAAGCATCTTAAATAAAAAAACCAATTAAACCTAATTAATCTAAAAGAATCAATTAAACCTAAATACCTTTAATTGGACCGGAATAAATCAATTCACATCTAATGAACCGTATTGAACCAAACTGAAACTAATTAAACATAATTAATCTAAAAAAATCAATTATTAATAAATTAGAAATTAATCTATTAAATTAGATAAGCTAGTTCTAAACTGCAATTAGGAGAAGAAAAATACATTAAACCGGCTTTAATCAAGAAACAAGGGGAGATAACCCTTGTGCTTCAAGACCAAAATCGAACCGAACCGGACTAGGTTTCCCGGCTCAAGGAAGAATTACACATTCAAAATTTTATACTTGGAGAGATTCTTTATTTAGAGAGAGAGAATTAGCAAAAACCTTCATGGGGCCATATTCCTTCTCCCAAATTTTTCTCCTCCTCTGGAAGAGAGGAAGGGCTATTCTTATAGCCTTGGGACTTGGGACAATTCTCTCTTATTTCCGATGTGGAACTAAAAAACTAGAGAGAATAATCCAAAAAGGCTTGTTTTTGGACAAAGGGTTTGGGCGCCATGTGGCACTCTTTGGCTGCTCGGAATGGAATCTGATACCGAACTTTGGAGTCAACTTTCGGGGGTCATATCTTTTAAACCGTTTGTCGGAATTCGACGTGTAATATGTCATTAGAAAGCTCAGTCCGAGCACTATCCAATGATGTGAGACACGATTGTAGTCTCGATCGGGAACCTTTACGAAAATATGCATAAAGTAGGGACCCGGATCATATAATAAAGGAGAGAATCGAGCGTCGATTCGCATAGTTCTCGCATCAAAGTGTAATGTCCGACTTGAGGGGACAAATAACAATAATCCACAACATCAAATTCTAATTTTTGAAAACATTTTCTCTTGAAAGTTTATAGGAAAAAATGGTCATTTTCTACTCTAAGTTTGAAAATTCTCCAAGTCTAAAATATCCAACATGTAATCCTTCAAATTGTCATCATTGCCAGGGGGTGACAAAATTCGGTGTCTACACATGTGCAGTCTACCATGCTTAATCGGTGAGGTCAGAGCCTCCAGAACTCATGGTGTTGACCCTACTGGCGGTAGAAAAATAAAAGAACTCTTTTAGGGTTTTTTGCTCTGATACAATTGAATTATGGGAGTGATTTGGCTTGTTAGATATGAGAGAGGCCAATTTTATTTATAATATGAGAAGGTATTACAATCATGGGATGTTAGTTAAGGATGAGTCATAATCCTTATCCTTCATCTATACAGAATCTACTACAGAGTATATCCATCATATCTAGGCACTTTAACAAGAAACAATGGTGAGAGAATAAACCAAATCACCAAATCAAACCACAATGTTTGCTTTCTCTAGTTCAAACCATCTCCCTATTGATGGGAAGAAGTTTATAGAGGTGGTGGAATGGGCAAAGTTGGAAATATAAAAAAAGGTACCACAAACACAATATATCAAGCGTTGGTACCCACTTTTAAATGATTTCGTTGGTATTAAAGATGTTCAAGTGTATTTGCACAAAAAATTTCAAATGAAGGGGCTTGGTTCTCTCCATTATTTTCTGGGTATTGAAGTCGTTTGAAGTAATAAATGCATTAGATTGTCTTATATGTAGTATGTGTTGGATCTTCGTGCTGAGACTGGAATGTTAGATGCTAAACCAGCAGATACACAAATAGATCCTCGTGTAAAATTTGGAATTGATGAAGGTAAACCTTTTTAAGATAAGCTTGGTTGGCAAGCTCATATACCTGACTTTACTAGGCCTGATATGTCTTTTGCTATTGGGGTTGTCAATCAGTTTATCGACTAAAGAGGTGCACTGGGAGTGAACAGGTTTCATTCTTTGGTACCTTAAGCATACCATAGGGAACGGTTTGATCTATAGGCCCCATCAACATCTTGATGTGGTGGGGTATAGTGATAGATACTGAGCTGGAACTGAGGCTAATAGGATGTCTACACCTGGTTATTGTACCTTTGCTAATGGTAACTTGGTTACTGGATGAGTAAAAAGTAGCCAACTATGGGTAGTAGATCAAGTGTCGAGGCTGAGAATCAAGCTATGGCTCATACAGCTTGTGAGTTAAGTTTGTGGTCAAAGTCTCTTACGCAAGAACTAGGATCTCCTATAATAAGCTTATATAGATGTTTTATGACAATCATACAGCGATTTATATTGCTAGTAATCCAACTTTTCATGAGAGGACAAAACATGTTTAAGCTGACTGTCACTTTGTGAGAGATGCTATGATGTCGAAGGTTATATCTACTCCTCTTATTCTCTCTGCAAATCAACATGGTGATATGTCTACTAAAGCCCTGTTTCGGAGAGCAGAAACAAGATTTAAGATTGATCATTTGAAGATTTCGACAACTATTATCTCATTTTCCAGCAAAAAAATATTATTTGTTGATATTCTTATAGAGAGAGTAACTGAATAAACTCATGGACATCAAACTACTGGTGCTGGGTTTAATAACTTCCCAACATGGTTTGACTTGGACAACAGAATTTTTCATGCATCCAAATAAGACAAACTATTCAGTATAATTAGACTTTTCCTCTCCGTAAAGCATAACAATCAATAAAAGCATCAAATATGGAGCTTCAAGTGTTAGTGAACATATGAAGAAAAGCACAATGGCTAACCTCGAGAAACTCATGAGGTTTTCGTAGTAGCAGCTGAGGGCTTGAAGCAATAACCTGACCCAACTTCTGCTGTTTAACACCCAATCCCTCAAATTGTTCCACCATATATTTTATTTTGCTTGTTGAGCATCCCAATAGATGTGGCCAACTTTTGACTGCTTTCTCCACATGTGCTTTTGGTACCTGGAATGAGTAAGCCCCTCAACATTTCAATAGGGATACAAATCAACATAGAAAGGGCGTATCCAGTGTACAAGGCTCCCGCATTGCGAGGTCCAGTGGGGCAAGAACTACGCATTGCTGATAACATTAGAGACTTTGTTTTGCAAGAAAACAATGCATAGTCCTTGAAGCCTTTAAAGTAGAAAACATCAAGGGACTGATGAACCACTAATGCTGATAATATACAACGCACACCAAAGACATCTAGCACCAAGACAGAAGCCACGTTTAACACCCCTTCTGAAGCATTCACTAAGTGTTTGATCAGATTTTATATATTAAACATTATTTAATGAGCATTAAAACATTATTAAAAGTGATAATGGAATACAGGAAAAAATTAATTATAGTGATAGTAGTTCCCAATGTTACTTAATGTACCAAGCCAACAGTTATAATGGTAATCCCAAAACCCTAGCTTGTTATTAGTTATTACTAGTAAGAATTCAAAAGTATGTTCAATGTTGTAAGGTTCTTTCATGTTGTAGCTATTATTAGACTAATCATTTAGTAACCATCTATTAGTATGGCATCATAAAGAAATATAGAACAGCAATGATGAACAAAATATTCCAAAACTCGCTTACTTATATTTAATTAAAATAAATAATATGTGAGATTCATCCAATGGTAGTATCTCTGCATCAATAGGGTTATCTTCGAGATAGGAGTATTTACTTTGATCTCACTCAAATTAGTGAGATATACCCCCATCTCTTTCTCCATTCTGATAAGGTCATCAGCCAACTTTTTCCTCAACAACGTAGTTGCCACGGTGACTAGGCAACCCTAGGTGTTGAAGGGGAAAAAACAAGGTGGAACCAGCAAGACACCCTCCTAGCAAAGGGCATCTGAACTCCTAGGCGACACCTTGACAACTATGAACATCCATCAGCCCATTAAAGAAACAGGTGGTGAGGCAGATTTCCAGCAATAAAAAGAAGAGAAAGATGGCCTGCAGTTTTAGTTTGGGTCAGCTTCATTTAGTTTTTGGTCCAAACCTGACCCATGGTTCCAGTTTTGGTTCATGAAGGACAGAACCAGTGGTGGAGGAGAGCGAGGGAATGGAATTCACATGGGCTTTGAGGGAACAATGAAAGTAAGCAGAGTTCGAATCCCCAAGCTAGAGCCACTTGATTCTATATTTTTTATGCAGGAAGCTTTCTTTTTTTACCGAGGAGCAAAGAGAGCTCGGAAAAGGCGAGCTTCTCTTTATCTGTAAGAAAGGAATTTAATAGGCCACCTTACAGCCTGAGCTAGATAGAAGCAAGCTTATCACTGCATGAAGCAACCCTAGAAGAAATGTTACCAAAGGAAGAGGAGTTCCAAGATTTGAGAGCAAATTCAACATTCTGGAGCTTTCTAGCAAAAGCCTCAAGGAGGGAGAGAAGGCCTGCACAGGAACGGACCCGGCTTCTCTGACTCGGGGAAGGAAGTCCTGATGAAGGCACCACATATCGAAATATTTGAAAGGCTTGGGGCCAAACAAAATGAGCAGACGGACATAGAGAGAAATGGAGCTATGATCAGAATGCTTGGGAGCTCAAAAGAGGCATGGGAGGAGGGAAAGAAGGACAGCCAAGCCTCATTCGTGAGGACCCTGTCAAGCTTACAAGCAAACCTATTGGTGCCGGAACAATGACTTTGCCAAGTGAATTTACCACCAGACCATCTAAGATCGAACATCCCAATATCATCAAGGTCAAGGCAGTCATTGAAGCCATCAACAGAAGAGGGGTCAACAGGGAGACCACCAATTTTCTCATGGCTGGCGCAGACCACATTAAAGTCTCCCGTGAGGCCCAGGGGGAGGGGCCAACCAAGGAAGAGATAGAACAAAGGTCAGACCAGTGACGGACTCTATCCTGAGCACGCCGATCCCAACAAATCAAAAATAGAAAGATGGATGAATTGAGAGGGAGATGAACTGATGGAGATGCAGAACTTGAGGGGGTTCCAAAGGATCCAGATACAACCATTCAGAGCATGGGCATAGTTAGCAAGAAAGGACCATAAAAGGGCGATGGAAGCAGCAATGCGTGAAGCATTAAATTCAAGAACCTTAGTTTCGTGGAGGCAGCAAATCTCAGCGCGGGAGGACTTGATGCGTGAGCGAATAGAAGCATGCTTGGTCAAGAATTTAATTCTCGGACGTTCCATGTGGACCAGGGGGTCATTTGGAAAGAGGGGGAGGGTGCATCAAGATCTCAGGAGAGCTGGAAGAGGCCTTAAAGCAGCTCGAACCAGAAAAGTTCTTAGGTCTACGTCTGTATCCCTGGATTGGGGAAGATATGGACCCATTGGAGCTCTTAAGCTCACTGTCAGAGGAAGCAATTGACATCTTGTGGTTCAAGCTGGGGTTCTTGGGCAGTGCCTTCAAAGAACTGGGAGCACTAAGGGGCTTCTTAATTGCACCCATCTAAATTTCATCCAATGCTTGCATACAAAGTACCTTCCCAGACACTCTCAGCCGCTAATCATGACTTTCTAAGATGCCCGATCTTTCTGTGGGTAAACATCATTAGCAAAAGCCGGATGGAAATTTACTATTGTGTGTGTGGGTGCCTGTTTGTTTTGTGGGGGTAGGGTTCACTTGTACATTCTTTTAATTTCAAATGGATTATATATAAGACCACAAGAGTTACTATTTTAAGTAATTAGAATCCATCTTCAAAAAAAAATCAATTGTAAACACCAATGAGAGAAGCAAATTGCATAATAGCTACAATACAGCATGCCAACAGACATGCAAATACAAGCCTTTACATTTGGGTATGTGTATAAAGCATATTTCAGCATTAAGTGGATATAGGGAGGAAAAGTACAAAATCATGGCATATTTTTATACAACTGAACCTCTATGTATTTACATATCAAGTAATGTACCTTTTCCATATCAAGGTAAGAAAGAATCTCCTCTAAGTTTTCTAGAATGCATGTTGACAACATCCATGGATATTTTAGCAGCATCCTACCAATATCTTTGTTTGCTACACCAACCTAGAAGACAAGAAACGAAACATGCTCAGATTCATATATATATATATATATATATAAATGACTGCAATGGGTAACAATATCGACAACTTTAAATCAGAACATGAATCCAAGCAAGAGCATAGATCAAAGCCTCAAGCAAAACATAACAGATATTCCCTAATGTTAAAGTATGTGTCACGATAAATCGATAATGAGGTCTGTCCCTATTGTGATTAGTTGTTGACTTTATCTTTGGTTTATTGTTTCCTAGGTAGGCCAGACTTAGGCTAGCACTTTGTTTCCTAAATTGGTTAGATTAGGATTTCTGTTTCCTATTTCCACAAGGTCTCTAATTGAAGGTTATTGGTTTTAATTATTATAAGTACACAATGAGGGGGACTGCCAAGTAAAATCGACTGCTCCAAACCTTATCCCCCAACTTCTTCTCCAACGAGATAACATACAATTTATTCAAACCAAGACGTCCTAGCTTCCCCCATGTCCTCCCCCTCCCCCTCCCCCTCCCCATCCCCATCCCCATCCCCATCCCTATCCCTGAATCCATGTCCTAGCTTCTCCATGTCCTCCTCCCCTCCGGTGGGTTCAGCAACCGGAAGTCCTTCCCCAGCCTCTCCCCCTGAGACTCCTACCCCTTCCTCTCCCTACTCCCCTTCTATTCCCAAACCATTCATCTCCCTTTTCAGTTCTCCTCTCCCTTCTAAGGAAGGCTTCTCCCTTCACTTTGTCTCCCCATCCCTGATCGATGACAAGATAGTCAGTCTGTCCAGCAGGCTTGCTTGACTCTGAGATTTCTAAGTGGAAGAACTGTTTGATTGGTCACTTTCTAGGCAGCAGACCACCCTTCAACATTGTCAAAACATCTCACCAAGCACTGGAGGATCTGAGGCTGCCTATATACATACCTTTTAGATAACGGAATTTTCTTCCTCAACTACTCCGACGAGGATGACAAACTAACTGCCCTAGAAGGAGGTCCTTGGCAGGTTGGAAGGAAGCCGGTCTTTCTACGTCAATGGGATCAGCATGTGCATCTAAGCAAGGTGGACCTTCGCTCCAACACTCTCTGGATTACCCTCCCCAATTTGCCTCTTCACTTCTGGTGTGAAAAAGGTCTCAATATAGTTGGATCAGTGATTGGGCATCCTCTCTACTCCGATATTAGAACCAAGAAGAAAATCGACTTGCTTTTGCTCACATCCTTCAGGCTGCTCCCCCTCCTCCATCACTATTATGGATGTTAAAAGGTTTCTAATTCCAACAAGTCATCAACTATGAATGGCTGCCTCCACAATGCTCAATCTGCCGGGTCTTTGGACACCAGACCAAGCTTTTCTCTCCGAAGTCCACAGCTGCGGATTTTTCCGCTGAACCTGAGATTGCTGCTGCTCTGATGGTTCCTCATCCTTCTCATTTGACCCCTATGCAAAGTATCTCCACTGCCAGGACTTCCACTTATCCCCCTCCCCATCATCCTCGGGCCTCCTCCACTCGTGATTTCATTCGTGGCCGGAGAAGACACAGACACTGTCAACATGTTAGAAATCTCATCTTACCATCATCTAGTTCATCACGAGGTCTATCTGCTCCTTCAAGAGACCCATCCTCTGGACCACTGGATCCTTGTGAGCTCCTTACTTTCATGGTTCGAGAACTCGAGCAAAACCTGCGAAATCAATTTCGCAGGTATCACCAGGGGTCAAAACAAAACAACATGTCACATGTTTCGACCATGTATCGACCCAATTCGACCAAATCCCATGTTTCAACCGAAACATGGGAAATTTCGACCAAACCACCTAGCCAGGTCCTATATAAGTTATTTCAAATAGAAACCCAAGCCTTATTTTAGCAAAATTCGACCCTCCCTTCTTAGTTTTTTCTCCTAAGTGTGGGAAACTTGGGGAAACAGTGGAGATTTCCATTTTTTACCTAACAAAGTTGAATCTAAGAATGGTTATTGCTTCATCTACATAAGAAATGCATCTTGGACCAAAAAGGTAAGTCCGAACTTCCCAAAAATCATTTTTTTATAGAATATGATTATAAATAGGGTAGAATCAAGTAATTTTTTTATATATTACTTAGGAGGATCTGATCTACTCATTCACGGTGGCCGAATTTTATTTTTTTTCATGTTAATGCTTTTTTTTTTTTTTTTAAATGCATTTACCTAAAAAAATGGGTTAACAGTTGATGTTTGGTGTTCAATTTAATATATGTTGAACACAACTGGCCGATCTACAACTTAATGGTTTCGGTTTTTTTTTTTTTTCGAAAATTCATTAAATATATTATAAAATCATTTTAAAAATGTAAATAATTACGAAAAATTGTCCATTATGGTTTGAAAATTCAAGAAAATTATTAAATGCATTACAAATGCATTTACAATCAAGTTTTATTAATAATGTGATGTTTCTTAATTAGTCATTATTTATTAATTAAATAATTATTTCTAAAAATAATTTTTTTAAATATTTTTAAATATGAAAAAAATATAGTGTTTTGTTGGGAATTTATAATAATCTTTAATTGTCTTTATGAGTCATTATTGATGCATATATGTTTATAATCGGTCTCTATTTTGTTGGAACAGTGTTTGTAGCAAGATTTTAAGTGTTGCATAATGGCTGATAGAGGTGGGGACATTGCATGGCTGCATGGGAGACCTCTATCAGCTGATAAAAGGAAGTCACAGTGTAATTACTGCCAGAAAAAAATCACGTCCGGTGACGATACAAGACTAAAGTGGCATCTTGCGGTTGGAGACAAGAATGTGTTGGGCTGCCCTAATGTATCCAATGAGATCAAGAGGAGTATGTTAGAGCATTTAAAAGAAGGGTTGCAGAAGAGGAAGGAGAAGAAGGCAGTTAGGGATGAATATCATGATGCTTGTCTAGAGACATTGCCAGAGTTGGGGGAGCAAGATTATGACAGTGATGAACCCAACTTGGATGATGCAGAAACGGCAACAAGAGGCTGAACAATTGAGGACTTTCGCAGCAAGCAGAGCCCATTTTGAGATTGATGAGGAAAGACGTGTCCAGAGGGCAAGGGGAGTTGGTTCATCTCGACCGGCTGAAGAAGACCCTGAGCCACAGAGGAGGAGGAGGAGGAGGAGGAGGAGGAGGTTGAGATATAGAGAGCCAAAAATTCCATTAAGGAGGTTCCAGAGTGTGAGGGACCAAGCCCCACCACCACCACCACCTCGTAACCATAATGTTGAGGTTCTTCACTCTGATCCTGCACTGTTTCGAAGGCAAGACTCAAGACAATTAAAATGAAGCAAGTGTGGAGCAATGTTAGGGAGGCAGTGGGAATGGCTTTCTCCAAATGGGTTTTCTATCATAGCATTCCAGCCAATGTGACCCATATTACCAAAACATGCTGAATGAGATTGGTAGGGCTGGGCCAGGTGTGATGGGGCCAACAGCTTATGAGATGTACAATGTATATTTGCCAAAGCAGAAGAAAGAGTTGGTAGATTACATTAACGATCTGAAGCCAATGTGAGAATACTATGGGGTGACAGTGATGTGTGATGGATGGACTGGACCTACTAAACGGTCCATCATCAATTTCATAGTGAATTGGGATGGAAGGATAATCTTTCTAAAGACAATTGGTGCATCCAGTGAGAAAAAAGATGCAAAATACATCTACAACCTCTTGAAAGAGGTGGTAAAGTATGTTGGGGTAAAGAATGTGGTACAGATTGTCACTGATAATGGGAGCAATTTCAAGAAAGCTGGGGAAAAGCTAATGAACAATCGCAGGTACCATCTATTTTGGACTCCCTGTGCAGCCCATTGTATAGATCTCATGTTAAAAGACATGGGAAGTCTGAAGATTGTGAAAAGTGTAGTAGAAAAAGCGAGGCAGGTGGTATGTGTGCAACCATCGGTTTGCTCTAAACTTGTTAAGGACTAAATGTGGTGGCAACTTGGTGAGGGCAGGATTGACAAGGTTCGCGACAAACTACATCGTGTTGAAGAGCTTTGAGACGAAGAAGTCTAGATTGAGGTCCATGTTTGCTTCTGAGGAGTGGTTTAATTGGGACGGATCTAACTCTCAGGGAGGAAAAGCAGCCTAGGCAACTATTTCTAGTGAAAAATTCTGGGATGATCTCAAAAAGGTGGTAAGGATATTAGATCCGATTGTGAGCATCTTGAAGTTGGTTAACTCACAGAAGAAACCCACCTTACCCATCATATGGGAAGCTATTGAAATGATGAAGATGGAGGTGAATGCGGTGTACAGAAAGGGTAACAAGAAGTTCTTTGCCATAATCAAGGACCACTGGGAGGAGCAGCTCACGCATCCTCTACATAAAGCTAGTTAGTTTTACTTTATTCACCTTACTTGAACTTGTAAATATTGGCATATACTTTTGCTTACCAAATATTCACCTTATGTATTTTTAGTTTATTATCTAAATCCCAATAATCAATACAAGCATAGGCTTGGCTTGAGAACTGATCTCATAGATGCAGTTCACACTTTGATGGAGAAGATTGAGTCAAACCCAATGGCACAGAAAATTATCAACACAGAGGTGAGTGTTGAAGTTATTAATTGATGCAACTAACCTAGGATATGAACATTAAGTTGCTAACATTAGTATCACATACAGACGAAAGCTTTTGGAGATGGAACTAGGAGTTTCGGCCGGGTAGTGGCTGTTGCAAGTCGAGATAACACTACTGTTGGTTGGTCCAATGACCTTATTCTTTTCTTTCATATTCAACTATGCACCATCAAAGAAACTCACCTAATAGTCTCTCATTGTTTCATGCAGTTGAATGGTGGATGCTCACCTAACTTGTCTAAAGTAGCAATTAAAGTGTTATCCCAGACATGTTCCACCACTGGGTGTGAGCGCAATTGGAGTACATTCAACCTCATACACTCCAAGAGACGGAACAGATTGGGTGTTGCACGGCTACAGGACTTGGTGTATGTGCACTATAATATGAGATTGAAAGAACACATACGCCTTAGCATGGAGAATGATACTACCTCAATCGAGCTTGCCGATATCTTCCAAATGGATAACAATGATGAAGATCCCCTTTATAAGTGGGTTAAAGATCAAGGTGAGCCACTTTTAGATGAGCCTGGTGGTCGGCCTAGCAGTCATATTGCTTCAAGAATGGATGTTGATGTCAAAGAATATATGTCAGATGAGGGCAGAATTCACTCAAGGTCACCCTGTCCATTTGAGTCCCACTCTGGTGCTGGAATTGAAGAAGAAGAGCATCGGTCGCCTTCATCGTCTTCCACTCGGACCCCCGACCAGACACAAGAGATTAGCTTCCATGCGAGATGAAGATGATAGGATGCGAAGTGACTCGGTTCCACAACCATCACCAATCAGATTCACAGGGGAGATTGAGTTCACACATGCCACGCAAGATGAACATCATGGTTCCCGACAATAGAGAGGCTATAGTAGAGGACCACGCAAAAGGTTTGGGCCTCAAGATAAGGCAGCTGGGATGGGCCAAAGCATGGATATATCTAGCTTGTCTGCCACAATGAAATCCATGAGTTTGGGACAGAGTGGAGGATCTAGGCATTGGCGTGCACCAGAATTCATTGACTCGAGCCCTAATCTAGTACATTATGGTGATAGTGGCTTTGAGAGTGCCAGATCAACTGCATAGCATTATGGGTATCCAAGGTATGGTGTATATGCCAATGGACCATCCTTCAAGAGCACCGGTTCATTTGGATATGGTAGTGGTTATGGACAGTATGGTGAATCTTCTTCCTCATTCGAACAGGATGGTACTACAGTTGGTGGGTCATCTTTTGTTGACAATATCTGTAGGTATCCATTCCAACCTTCTGTGCCATACCCACAACCCATGACTATGACTAACCCATTCCCTAGGTTGGGATACCTAGCTGATGTTGATGATGCATCTTATAGATGAGCAATAACATACTACCAAGACAATTGGGCCCAAAAATGTCATAGGTCGCATATGTGGTGCATTCATAGGAGAGACTACAACATCTATAGTGGTACACAGCTCATGGGATTGAAACGCCTAAACACTCTACCTGGAATTAACTTTTTGAGTGTCGAGTGCTGAGTGTTGATTGTTGTCACCTGAGTGTTGAGTGTTGAGTATTATTGAGTCTTGAGTGTTGACTGTTGAGTACTAAGTCTTGAGTGTTGAGTGTTGAGTGTTGAGAGATAACTCATGATGACGTAATATTTTTATTTATTTTGGATCATTTGGATTATGTATTATGTATTGATAAAGATCGTAGACTATGTCATTATGTAGTATAGTTTCAGAATTTAAGTCAACAACTCAACATAATGATTACCAAACCTTTGGTTCACCACACAAGTACAACTTTATGTGTTTTTTTTTATGAAACTAAAGGCGTAAATGTGTTAGAAATGTTTAAAATAGGATTTACACAAAAAATAAGGCAAAAAAAAACACTGTTTGGAGGTCAAAACCTAAGTTTCCACCAAACCGGGAAAAATTCCCTGGTTTCCTCAATTTCCCAAGTTTCAACCGAAATTTCGGTCTCCCCAAGGTCCGATACCTTCAACCTTGTTTACCACTGGTCATAACCGCTTTGCGGTCCTCCAAGCTTCCTCTGTCTCTGAAATGGACGAAGATGTCATAACTCTGCCTTCAACGGCTGTTGATCTCTCTTGTCGATCAATCTGTCCCATCACCTTTCTGATGTGCTTGTCCCTTCTCCCGATCTTATTTCCAACACACTTTCTCCCATCGCTTTCGCTGAAACCCTACTCGTAGAAGCCTTTGCCATCCCCTCTTTCTCCGCTGCTGGCCAAACCTCTCTTTCCTTTCCCCTCCCTTCCACCTTACCCCCTCTTTTACCTCTCCCCTCCTCGTTGGTCCCACTTCCTCTTCAAGAACTTTATCTAAACATCTGGTCCAACCACTCCTTTACCTTCTAACCTTCCCAAACACTCCTTTAACCCTCTTCTTAACTATAACCCTCTCAACCCGATACATAAGTAAATTGTTCCTACTTCCATAGATACTTCCTCAAACCCATACTTCTCTTTTGCTCGATTCTCCCAATTGGATCCCTCTCTTAAACTAGTTAGCCTTTTGACTTCATCTCCCCCACCCACATCCCCTGTCCCCCCTAGCCCAGCCCCTGGGCTACTGATTCTTGTTCCTCCCTAGTGAATTAATCTAGCCCTTCTAGCTAGGCAAACCTTTGCCACGACATCAAATTGTTTGGCCCTTCAAGCTGGGCAAGCCATTGCCATGTCTTCATCAAATCGTTGCCACTCTCCGCCAGTTATTGCTTCGTCTTCTTCGCCTGCAAATGCTTCCTCCGCTCTATGCCAACTATTGCTTTGCCTTCCTCTCCTGCAAATGCTCTCTACTCTCTGCTTGTGAAAGCTCTCCTTTGCACTCCGCCAGTGAATGTGATGGAGAACCCTTAGGGAAGGGAGGGGAAATCAGAGTAGAGATGGGGAAAAGGAGATCACACTCACATATTCATTCAATAATCAAATTGCTCTCTAAATCTTCAGTCGATTACAACCAATATATAGAAAAATAGGAACATGAAATTAGAAACTTAACTGAAATGGAAACTAGCCTAAATTAGGAAACAACAATAAAAAGGAAACCAAAGCAAGGAAATAAATTCTACTCCTACGTTCAAGTCCGGAAACTAAAAGCATGAAATAAAATACTAGGTAAACTACTAATTTTATTTCCAACCCTTGTTGGACCAAAACCCTGGGCTGGACCGGTTCTTCTTGGCTCTTGGCTTCCAAAGCCGGTCATGCTGGTCCAACCAAGAAAGGACAGCCGTATCTGCATCAACTCTCCTCCTCTGAAAAGAACTCGACTCCGTCGAGTTAGGGAAAGGATCGAGGAGACCGTCTGAAGGAATACGCTGAATGAGGAATGATCCCACCATCTTCTTGAGCTTAATTTCAGGGAGATCTTTGGCAGGATGAAACTAGTCTTGTTGGCATGCTTGAAGGCATAGGTATTGGCATAGCCACAATGCTGTACTTTCTTATCAAACAACCAAGGTCGACCAAGAAGGATATGGCACACCTTCAGAGGGAGGACATCACATTGGACTGTATCCTTAAATCCACCAATAGAATATGTGACCAAGCACTTATCTGTGATTTTGAGATTAGTGTTGTTCACCCAAGCAACCTTGTAAGGATTAGGATGTGGTTCTGTATTCAATCCCAGCTTACGAACAGCGTCTTCAGAGACAACATTAGTGCAACTGCCTCCATCAATGACCAAGGTTAGCAACTGATCATTGCACTTCACACGAGTCTAAAAAATACTACTACGGCGCCAATCTTCATTTTCAGTGGCTTTTTGAGTGGTCAACACATGACGAATGACATAAAAAGGATGTTGGTCATCGTCACTGAGAGTGTCATTGACTTCACCTGTTGCACGCTCTTCTCTTAAATCAACTGTGTCAGAACCAAGTTGCTCTTCGGGAATATATGGCAGAGGAGATTCCTTATCAATAAAAGCAACCAAACGGCTAGGACATTGGGCACTGATATGTCCAAATCCATTGCATGAGTAGCACCGAACTGTGAATTTTGAAGAATCAGAAGGTTTATCTGAACCACGCCGAGGGGGTGAATATGGGCGAGTAGGCCGTGAAGATGACATTTCAGAAACATGTCGAGGTGGAGAATACGGCCGACTAGGTCGTGAAGAAGCCATAGATGTAGCACTTGCCTGTGGCTTGCTAGATGACCTCTCTTGGGTAGGAGACTGTTGCCAAACAGAACTAGTACCTCGAGAAAAAGTATCTGCAAAATTTCTCCGGTTGTATGGGCGTTTCAGACTTTCCTCAACCTGATATGCTACTTGTACGGCGTCTTCCATTGTAGGTAGTCGACTAGATGCAAGGGCAGCACTAAGTTGAGGGTGCAGACCATTGCGAAATTGGGCCACTAAGACTTCTTCATCCCACTCAAAGTCAGAACGAGTGGCCAAATAATAAAATCTAGCAACATACTCTTCAAGGGTCAAATTCTCTTGTTTCAACTGTGCAAACCTGAGATGCATGCGTTGCTTGTAATCAGAAGGCAAGAATCGTCGATTCATGACTTCATACATTTCAGCCCAAGTAGTGACCAACCCAATGCCTCGGGTTCGGTTCTGTTGTTGTTGCTTGATCCACCAGACTCGAGCCGTGCCTTTCAGTTTGGCCTCTGCAAATAGGATCTTTCGAGCCTCAGTCAACCCGTACCATCTGAAGAATGTATCTAAACTGTGAATCCAGTCAAGGTACAATTCTGGATTATTGTCTCCATAAAAATCAAGGACATCCAGTTTTGCTGCTCTTTCTGCTCCATCATCATGTCTACCAGTCCCATATGGTGGTGGAGGTGGTGGTGGTGGTGTATGATGTGGTAGTGGTGGTGGTGTTACTGGCAGATCCTGTGGGGTGGTGTTGGACGAATCCCCAGACTGAATGGGACTCTTTCCTTTATCTGCTGCCACCAAACGATCAATAGAAACTTGCATAGATTCCACCATTATTTTTAGGGACGTGACCATGTTAGTGAGAGCATCAAATTTTGTATCAGTTTCTCCTTTGTAGGAATTCAGTTGTTGAACAACTTCACTATTGGCTACCATGGTGATGAGTAACAAAATAGCACTCAAAGAATAATGGTAGAATAGTAAATAACTGGAGGCTTAAAGGGTAGGGACAGAATAGTAAATAATATATATTTTTTTTTTGGAAGTTCAAATTAAACCACAAAAGGGTGTGTCAGTCACGTGTGGGATAGGGGTTTGATTTGGAAATAAAAAATATATGGGACAAAAAGGGGAATAAAGGAGAAAGGGAGGGGTATTTCTAGCAAGTCAAAAGAATTTAAATTAAAAGAAGGAAGAAATAAGACTGGGTTGGGGTTTCACCGACAAAGGAGGGAAAAACAAAAAGGAGGGGAGGTTTCTGCCCCTCGGAGATGGAGAACCAGCGAACGCTGCCGCAACAGAGGAGCGATGGAGACGATGACTGCGACTGCAACGAAGACTTCGACCGAGCCTTTCTCCTTTGCCTGGAGGAGTAGCTATTGCAAGGTGACTCACGGGAGCCTTCGACCCAGGTATGTGAGTTCTCCTCTTTCTCTTGCTTTCTCTTCTCTTCTTCTGTTCTTTTTCTTCGTCGACTCTCTCCTCTTCTTTTTCTTCTCTCCTTCTGTTCTTCTCGGTTCTTTTTTTTTTTTTTCTTTTTTTGGCTGCCGCCGGAAGGAACAGAGAAGGCGGAGGGTAGGGGGCTTTTGGGATTTTTTATTTTATTTTTGCTGCTATCTCTCTCTCTGCTGCTTCTCCGACTTCGACCTCGACTTCTCTTTTCTTTTTCCTTTCTTTTCTGCTTCAGTTTCTTCTGCTGCTACTTCTTGCTTATCTTCTCGCCTTATTGCTTTTTTTTTTTTCACAAT
>NW_024870476.1:158451-203179 GCF_013358625.1 Macadamia integrifolia
TTTTTTTTTTTTTCCTGTGTTCTCAGTATCGGTGGAATCAGACACAGAGAATGGGAAGGGAAGAAGAAAGATGGGGAAGGAATAGGATCCTTCGGCTCTGATACCAAGTTGATGGAGAACCCTTAGGGAAGGGAGGGGAAATCAGAGTAGAGATGGGGAAAAGGAGATCACACTCACATATTCATTCAATAATCAAATTGCTCTCTAAATCTTCAGTCGATTACAACCAATATATAGAAAAATAGGAACATGAAATTAGAAACTTAACTGAAATGGAAACTAGCCTAAATTAGGAAACAACAATAAAAAGGAAACCAAAGCAAGGAAATAAATTCTACTCCTACGTTCAAGTCTGGAAACTAAAAGCATGAAATAAAATACTAGGTAAACTACTAATTTTATTTCCAACCCTTGTTGGACCAAAACCCTGGGCTGGACCGGTTCTTCTTAGCTCTTGGCTTCCAAAGCCGGTCATGCTGGTCCAACCAAGAAAGGGCAGCCGTATCTGCATCAGAATGTTCTCCATTGCTCTCCACCAGTCACCTCCATCTTAAGATCTTCAATGCGGTAACATGTTGCCTCCCCTTTGCCCACACCCTGGCCGGTGCAAGTAATATGAATGATGTTGTCCCCATCCAGGCCCTTGCAGTGCTCCTTGCTACCCATGTTTCCCCCTCATCTCTGCTTGCTACCGCTTGAAGCTCTCCCCCCAGTTCGGTCTCAAAGAATTAAAAAGACACCATAAGAAAAAACCTATCTCTTGTAAGTCTTCTAGGAAAATCAAAAATGCTACCTGCTCCCCTGAGCGTCAATCGACCCTATCCACAATCTCTCAATGATCTCGTGTACCATCCGGAATATCTAAGGCCTAAATGCCTCGGCTAAGCATGTTGACATTCATTCTCGCATCAAGGCCTCTAATTCTGATATATGTTGCCTCCTTGAGACCAAAGCTATCGAACCCAATGCCTCCTACATCATCTCAAAAATTGCCCCCTCTTGGGCATTGCTCTCCAACTATTCCTCCTTCCCCAATGGCTGGATTTGGATCCTTTGAAATCTTGCAAAGTTCTTCATCACGATTCTATAATCTTCCCCTCAATACATTCATCTCTCCATTTCCAATGTTAATGGTGTTCTCAGTTCTTTCTTCCTTGTGGTTTACGCCCAAACCGTTTTGCTGATAGATCTCTCCTTTGGGGCAATCTCCGCTCCCTTCTTCCTTCTATAGGCACCCTTCCGTGGGACCTTGGAGGGCATTTTAATGTCGTAAGATTCAGTCACGAAAAGCAAGGTGGTTCCCCCATTGACCGTATCTCTGTTCAAGTTTTCAATGACTGCCTTGATGACATCGCAATGAATGATTTAAGATGGTCAGGAGCCACATTTACCTGGGACAACCGCGGAAATGGCTTTAATAGAGTTGCATATACGTTGGATAAAGCTCTTGAAAATGAGGGCTAGCTCTATGCCTTTCCCTGCACCTATGCTTCTTTCGATTCCCGGGCATCTCGGATCATAGCCCCATCTCTCTCCACATCTAGCATTTCATCTCCGTTGGGCCTAAACCTTACAAATTCTTTAATATGTGGTCCCCCCCCCCCCCCCCCAATCAAGATTTCCTTCCTTTAGTGATATGCTTGGGCTCAGCCGGTCTACACCTTCTCCTCCCCCTTCTCATCTTCTCAAAGATGCTCAAACATGTCAAAGTTGCCTTCAATCACAATTCGCACTCCTCACTCCCTCTCTCTTCTCAACTTCTCTCCTTCTTCCTTCCTCTCTTTTCTACTTCTCCCTCATCTCTAAACTCAATCTCTTTGATTTCCAACTGGATTAGCATACCTTCTTGTAATGGTGGAGCTCATAATTAAAAGATCTTCTCCTATCACTCATTCCATCTTCGATTTCATTGGTTTCTAATACAACTCTTTCATTTCCTAAATAACAGTAAATAAAATCAATTTACTTAGCCTATAAAAGGGGTGATAATATACTAGGGAAAAAGAACATATTTTTAAGGTCAAAACCAAAACATTTCACGAAATCTCAATGGATTCGACTAAGACTTTGAACTAATGAGTATACACAATCATTTAAAATATAAACCATAACAAAGGTTCCTCGATCGCACTAAGATCAACAGGAATATGCCAAATTTATAATGCATAAGAGTAATTAACTTGAAGTATTAGGAAATATTTCTGAGGAAAAGAGTGGAGATATATTTGAAATGTTTCTAAGGACATAACTTGGTGTTGCAGCTAATTTTATTTTTTTTTTTAATTATTTTTAGGTAAAATCAAACTTTAGTGCTCCAAACATGGGTTACACCATATGGTAATGATTGTAATCTTTTTAGTGGAGCTAACCATTGATCTTATTGTAAACATGGTAAATGGTATTCCAGCACATAGTGGTATTTTCTTCCTATTATTAGAAATCTCCATTTACTAGTATCATTATATATGATTATTATGTATTATCTTTTGTAACAATTATAAAAAGTTTTTTTTTTTTTTACTTCAATGATGGTTTCTAGTAAAGTAGGGTGGTGCTTATTCTATCACTTTCAAAGTTTCATCTATAATTTTGAATTTTTCATTGCAACAATAAATTTGGGTATGGAATGCTTAATTCAATTTCTAGAAATTAATGCCCAAGTTTTGGAAACCTTGTAGTAAGTGCCCAACACTGAAACATAATGTTGTAGGTGAGCTAAAAAAGCCTAAATCATAGACATATATGTTGAAACAATAAAAGAAACACCAGTGAAAGGAGTACAAAAAGAGTACTCATATGTATAAATGGTATCACGGTAAATCTCAAAATTCAAGATTTGGGTTCAACTGGGATTCCGACTCTACTCAAGACCGAAATGGCCAAAATGGCACCTAAATATACCACCGAAATGGTACCAATTCTCTATCCTTGTCAACGGTAGACCTGAGGAATTTCTCTCCTCCTTTGTTGGTATCAGACAAGGTTGTCCCCTCTCCCCCTTTCTCTTTGCCCTCTCCCTTGAGGTCCTCTCTTGATCCATTCAACCCTCTACTGACCGACATCTCATCTCCCCCATCCCCAAATGCAAGTCCATCGGCCTCACCCACCTTCCCTTGGCTAAGGATCTAATGCTTTTCTCCAAGGCCGACACTCTGTCCATTTCCTCCATCATATCCTCCCAAATCTTTTTGAGTCCTTTTTGGCCTCCGCATCAACCTTCTCAAATCCCGCCTCTTCCTTGCTGGAGTCACTGAATCTGTCAAAAAGAATCTCATGGAACTTACGGGGTTTTCCCTTTGATCCTTGTCTGTCAAGTACTTGGAGCTGCTTCTCATCTCTACTAGGCTTACTGCCCATCACTGCACTCCCATGTTTGACCTCATGAAAAAAAGGCTCCAGCTCTGGAAAGGCAAACTCTTGTCTTATGCAAGCCATCTTGTTCTCGTCAGATCAGTTCTTCAATCGATGTACCTCTGTTGGTCGAGCATTTCTCTCTCCCATCCAGTACAATCAAAGAGATTGAATCCATCCTTTGCTCCTTCCTTTGGAAGGAGTTGAGCCTTTCAATTTCCTCCACCCTCTTAGCTAGGTTGCGGCCTGTCTACCCAAAGCTGAGGGTACCTTAGGTCTTAAAAGGGTTAAGGACAACATCTCGGTGGGTATCCTTAAGCTCATCTAGAAGATAGCGTCCAAACACAAAGTATCTGGGTCTCTTGGATTTACTCCTCCCTTCTTAAAAATGACTCCATTTGGACTATTCCCCTTCCTTCTGATGCTTTTGGGTTTGGAGGAAAATCATTAGTCTCAGAGTTATAGCCCTTGATGCTATTCACTCCATCATAGGGAATGGCTCCTCCACTTCTCTCTGGCTGGACCACTGGCACCATTCGGGTGTGCTCCTCTCTGTCGTCAGCCCTCGCACTGTTTACTCTCGGGCCTCCCCAAATCCGCAGTTGTCGCCTCCAAAATCTTGGATGGGACCTGGTCCCCTCCCCACATCTCCCCTCCTCTCGCTGATTTATGGTCTACCCTACCCCCTCTTCTTCCACCCGGCCATCAAGGTAGAAGATAAGATATCCTGGACTCCTTCGTCTTTTGGCCTCTTCTCCTTTGCCTCAGATTGGAACCACATCAGATCTGCTGCCCTCTTGTGCCTTGTCGCAGCTAATCTGATTCAAAGGCCATATCCCTCACCATAGCTCCTCCGCCTGGTGTGCCATCTACTCTGTCTACCAACCCAGTCCTTTCTCATCCATCGCCACATCCGGTCTCCCCCTAATGTTATCTTTGTTGGAATGGCACCAAAGACATCAACCATCTCTTTTCACTTGCCCCTTCTCTTCTCCATCTAGAAGAGGGTTCTCAACCATTGCTGGCCTTCCAAAAGAAAAATTCTTCCCTTCTGTAGAGAGTGGATCTAGGTCGACTTGACCTTTGCTAGTTACACCATTTGTGACATTACAGGCAAACTTGCTTTTTGTGCCACCATCAACCACCTTTGGATGGAGCGTAGCCATCCAACTCTCGCTCCTAATGACAAGATTTGGACTCGTTTCTACTTTGACATTAGCACCAAGCTTGCTTCTCTTAGGCATAGATCTGTTAGAAACTCACAAAGGAACAGGCTTATTGTTGTTCCACGTGGTCTCTCTATTGATCTTAGCTTCATCCCACCCCCTCCCCAATGATGAATTGTATCCCCCTTAGTCCCCCCCCCCTTTTTCTGGAATTGGTTTTGGGTTGGTTTGCTCCTTTTAGATTGCTTTCTCTTGGCCTCCTCGAGTTGGGCGATTTATATATATATATATATATATATTTCACTCGAAAAACAAAAACCTCGAGGACCCCTCGATTCACATTTCCACAAGTGTCGAAACCTAGATATGCCATTGAAATTTTATCATTTCGGGATAAATTTTGAACTATGGCAGTACTTAAAATGGGATATGTATGACAAAGTATGACAAATAAATTAATAAAAAGGAAACTGCATTTAGAGTACAGGAAGAGATGGAGGAACAAGACATGTTAAATATCTGAACATGAAATTACACTTATCAATAAATCTGGCTTAAGAACCTCAAAATTGACTCATGCAAATATAATATGTAATCATACGACTGCACTTCAACAACAACAACAACAAAGCCTTGTCCCAAATGAATGGGGTTGGCCATAGGACAGCACTTCCTTATCTGCAAATCAGCATTAAGAACCTCAAAATTGACTCATACAAATATAATATGCAACTTACCTTTTCAAGAGACTGTACTCTCGAAGTAATGTCCTTCTCAATGTCATAGAAAATAATTGGAGGAAATAATAGAAGTACCACTCTAATGCGTTCTTTGGGAACACCAACATCCTCAAGAAATTCAACCAAGGGTTTCAGATGGGATTCTACTGATAGCAAAAGAAGGCGCGGAAACGATTCAATGAGGTATCTGAAAGAGGCATCTTTGGAGCCCAACAAGTTTAGACCCCCACGCCTAGCTTCCATCTACAATTCGTAAAATACCATAATTTTACATGGTATAACAAAGAACTTAAGTGAAAATAAGAGCTGAACTATGTAAGGAAACAGTAAGCTGAATGAAATGATCAAAAGAGGAAAGGGGAAAGAAAAGAAGAAACAATTACATCTATATTAAAAACAAGACGTTTCTATAACATAGTACAACTTTCGAAAGTAAGATGCAAGCCCAGTACGAAATACTTGGCATCCTAGTGAATAGGGTCAACCAAGCACCATAACAGCTACAAGAAGCAGGGCATTGTACCTTTTCAAAAAATGATAAGGTCTGCTGGATATCCTCATCAGTAGCAATTGATAAGTGCATCATCATACGGCGTGCATTCTTCCCAATGAAATCTTCATCGTCACTGCCAGAGAAGAACATTTCCTTCACATATTTAACCTATAGGACGAATACAAAATAAGCAAAAACTCTTGGCCAAACTGAGAATAACAGATATAATAATTGTTGGGGAACATGCCCACACTCCTAAACGACCTAAAGTGATTTTGAAGATAACAAGCAAATGGTCTAATTCTAACAAGTTAATCTTAAGCATTGATTAGCATGTTGAAAGTCAAGAATGGAAAGACCAATTGAAGAAGTGAATATCAAGCTCCATAAACCATGCATGTTCAAGCCAGCTTAAGTATTCAAGCCAAGACGAAGAAATGAAGAATTGAAGCTCCCATCTAAGAAGAATGAAGACTATACATTAGATGCCTTTATTTGTAGTCCCATTTACTTGTAATTGTGCACACACACTCGTGCATCATATATGCATCGATCATGCTTAGAATGACCTTAGGTCATATCACTCTAGCAAGGACCAAGACCCATAGCTATAAGGAACCATCGGATTTAAGAAACCCTTTCATTTACTGTGAAAAACAGTACCTCTGTATTCAAGGGCATTTTGGGTATTTAGGGAGCTGGTATCAGGATACAATCTCTTCACGAGATTTGTAGGTTTTTAAGTAACGAAACCAACGGATTTGGAATCAGCCCAATCAGAGTCTGTATGACCAAGTTATGGTCATTAGAAGTCTGCCCGGTCAAAATCAACCCAAAAGATTGGCTGCAGAAATGATTCTGGCAGAATCATCTGCGGTGACCGCCCAAAGTGGAGGTCGACCGGCTGTGACTGGTTTGCTTGAATCACCCTCCAACGGCTATATTTTGTAACGATTATTTTTGGAGTCAACCGGCACCCTTGGAGGTCAACTGGGACGCCCAAGAAATGACCATTTTGATGAGATTTTTTTACCTATTTAGCACCCCAATCTCACTTATTGTTGTAATAATGGGTTTTACGGGTTTTAGGGAAGGTGTCAGTTACCAAACGGACCTTAAGAGATTTGATGGTCTTTGTAATTCTCTAGAACCTTCTCTCCATTGTTATAAATAAAGAGGGCGGGTGTCATAGTAGACACAAGTCATTACCCCATTCAACACGGTATCAGAGCCTTAGGATCGACCCTAAGGACTCTCCCTCTTCTCCATCTCTTTGCCTCTTTCTCATTTCTCTCTCACCCAGTGCCTCCTTCATCTGCGTCTCCCTCCATCTCTTTTCATCAGCTTCTCTCTCGTGGTGGGAACTTCTTAAACCACCAAGAGGGTTTCTAGCCTCCACCCATCATTCCCCTGGGCTCTCAGACTCTCTTCTACAATGATCTGAGAGACCCAGAACCTTTTTTTCAACAATTTTTCAAGGTTTCCTCGATAAGAACATTTTTTCATTGTCGGGATGCTTTTTACCCGCTCGATGCTCCGATCATTTTGATATTTGTTACGATTGGTGCCTCTTATCCTTGTGGTGGTCTGTAACGACCACTTTTTCGTTTGAGGTCTCTGTTCTAGAACTATCTCAAAATCGTTTTCTCAGTGTTTTACCCTTTATCGATTTTTGGGTTTTCTAGCTTTTTCTGGTTATTTTGCTGATTTATCTATCTCCGAATAGTGTCTCTTCTATTTGCACAGCCCCCTTGAGTATCAACCATGTTTACCAACTCATCTGCTTCTATTGGTGGAGACACCACAGCTCTTCCTACCTTTCCTCCTTGGGCTAACAAGCTTGATGGCACAACTACCTTATGTGGTCACGCTCGGTCTGCATCTCCATCAAGTCCCATGGCTATTACGAGTACCTCACAGAAACCACGACGCGTCCGACCACCGGTACTGAGATTGACAAGTGGGAGTGTGCCAACTTTCTGATTATGGCCTTCCTTGTCAACTCCATGTTGTCACAGCTTTCGCGTGGCTATCTCCTCCTAACTCCACTGAGAAGATCTGGAAGTCTATCCAGGATATCTATTCCCAGGTAGGGAATGATGCTCAAGTCTTTGAGCTTTGCCAAAAGGTTCATGATCTGAGGCAGAGAGGGCTCACTCTGTCACAGTACTACTATGAGTTGCGGTCACTATGGACTGAGTTGGATTTCTATGAGGAGTATACTCCTTCCACCACTGAAGAAGTCACCAAGTTTCAGAAGCGAAATGACAAAATCAGGGTCTATGACTTTCTGGCAGGTCTGAATGTGGAGTTTGATCAATTGCAGTCCAAGGTTTTAAGTCGTGACCCCTTTCCTACCTTGGATCAAGCCTATGCTATGATCCAACTTGAGGACAGTCGACATACCACTATGCTTCCTCAGCAAGCTGCCACTCGTACTGAGAGATCTGCACTTGTTTCTAGCACTCAATCCCTTAGTGCAGCCCCACAGTCTGGTGGCTCCTCTACTAGGACTCCAGTGAAGTGCGATTACTGTGGGAAAGAGCGTCACCAAGGAGCACTGCTGGAAGCTTCATGGTCGTCCTGCTGATAAATCTAGAAAAGGGCGAGGGAAGGATCGTGCAGGTACTTCTAGGCAGGCCAACCATACTGAGAGCCCTGACTCTGACTCTGCTCTTAGCTCCTCAATAGCCTTGCTATCATTTGACGAGCTTACTACCCTCTGGCGCCTCTTGACTCATCCAAACTCTCCTGCACTTGCCACTGTGAGCTCTGCTCATTCCACCCCTTCTGGATCCGGTATCTCCTTTTGTGGCCATACTATGTCTGTCCATTCTACCCCTTGGATTATAGACTCTGGGGCTTCTGATCATATGATAGGCCGTTTGTCTCTTTTTTCACAGTACACTACTTGTCTTGGTAATGGTAAGGTCAAATTAGCTAATAGGACTTATTCCACTATTCTAGGGAAGGGCACTGTTGGATGTACCCCCTCTTTATCCCTTTCTACTGTATTGCACGCTCCTTCTTTTCCCACTAACCTTTTGTCCATTAGCAGTCTTACTTCCAGTCTTAATTGCAAAGTCACATTTTTCCCGTCTCATTGTGTTTTTCAGGATTTGGTGACAGGGGAAATGATTGACTCTGGTAGGGTACGTAGTGGTCTGTATCTGTTTGATGATGACTAGACGTTGGTCTCTGGTCAGGGTCTTCACATTTCTTCTACGTCACCTCCCATCTCTGAGTTACTGCAGTGGCATCGTCGGTTGGGACATCCCCCTTTGGGAACTTTAGCTAGAGTTTTTCCTTCCTTTAAAACTTGTAATTCGAGTCAATTTTGTTGTGAGGTATATGTTTTGGCCAAACAAACTCGAATCACTTATTCTGTTTATGGAAATAAAAGTGCCACTCCTTTTTCATTGATACATTCTGATATTTGGGGTCCATCCCGTTATGTGTCTGTCAATGGCTATCGGTGGTTTCTCTTTCATTAATTGTCATTCTCGGACTACTTGGGTTTATATGATGCAACCCAAGGGCGAGACCTATTGCTTTCAGCAGTTTCACCGCATTGTTCAGACACAGTTCGGTGCTACCATTAAGATCCTTCAAAGCGACAATGGCCGAGAATACTTTGAAGGGTCCCTTCAAGCTTACCTTCCCGATCATGGGGTGATTCATCAGACTAGTTGTATGGATACTCCGGCTCAAAATGGGGTTGCTGAGCTGAAGAATCGCCACCTTTATGAGGTAGCACGCTCTCTTATGTTTGAGATGCATGTTCCTCCCCAGTACTGGAGCGACGCGATTCTCACTATTGCCTTTCTTATCAACCGAATGCCTTCTCGGGTCCATGCCTTCTACTCCCCTCTGGATCTTCTCTAAGGTTCCATTGCTTTTCCTGTTCCTCCTAAGGTATTCGGCAGTGTTTTCTATACTCGCGATCATCATCCTAATGGAAAGTTTGATCCTCATGGTGTCCAATGCATTTTTCTGGGTATCTTCCTACTCAGAAAGGCTATAGGTGTTTTCGTCCTCCTACTTGGCGTTGGTTTGTGACTATGGATGTCGTCTTTCACGAATCTGCTTCATATTGCACTGCGACACCTCTTCAGGGGGAGTCTCCTTCCATTATGGAAGATGTGCCGCTGTCTCTTGAAATTACTATCCCTGCTAGCATCCCATTTCAGGGGGAGAGTGACACTCCTACTTCTCCTACTTCGCCTTAGCCGAAGATACATGTGTATAGTCGTAGAAAGCAGACTCAAACCACTACACATCGAGCATCTACCCTACCATGCCAATCGTCTCCTCTCGAGCCTGATCTTATCCCCTTGCACCCGAGTAATTCTCCTTCTCCTTTTGTTGATCAGTCTCTTGAGTTTCCTATTGTTGTTCATAAAGGCATTAGGTCGTGTACTTTACATACTATTGCTAAAATTGTTTTTTATGACTCACTCACTCCTTCCTACTATAGTTTTGTGTATCTCTTTCCTCTGTGTCCATTCCTCATACCTGGCAGGAAGCGAATGCAGACTCACAATGGCAAGCAGCTATGGTTAAAGAGATACAGGCTCTGAAAAAGAATGACATATGGGATCTGGTGTGTCTTCCCTCACTAAAGAAGACAATTGGGTGCAAGTGGGTCTTCACAGTAAAACAGAAGGTTGATGGTACAGTGGATCGGTACAAGGCTAGACTTATTGCCAAAGGCTTCACTACTAGGAGACTTTTGCTCCAGTTGCTAAGATGAACACAATTCGTGTTATCTTGGATTGTGCCGCCAACTTAGATTGGGATTTCCAGCAGTTAGATGTGAAAAATGCCGTCCTTCATGGGGAACTTGAGGAGGAAGTGTATACGGACATTCCTCCTAGGTTCACTTGCTCCAAAACCCAAGGGAAGGTATGCAAGCTGAAGCGTTCTCTGTATGGGCTAAAGGAAATCCCTCGTGCTTGGTTCGAACGTTCCATAAAGCTATGGTTGCTACAGGTTACTCTCAAAGCAATGCCGACCAGACTCTGTTCATCAAGAGATCTGGTGGGAAGATTGTTATCCTAATAGTCTATGTAGATGATATTGTTGTTACTGATGATGATCTGGCAGAAATCTCTCACCTCAAAAGATACTTGAGTGAGGAATTCGAGATCAAAGACTTAGGACAACTTCGTTACTTCCTCGGCATTGAAGTTGCCAGGTCTTTTCGTGGGATCTACTTGTCTCAGCGGAAATATGTGCTTGATCTTCTCTCTAAGACAGGCATATTGGGGTGTAAGCTAGCAGACACTCCTATTGAAGCTAATGGTCACCTGAGTAGCAATGAAGGTGATCCGATAGATAAGGGGAGATATCAGAGATTAGTGGGGTGGTTGATCTATCTCTCTCATACACGCCCTGACATAACATTTGTCGTCAGCCTAGTTAGTCAGTACATGCATGATCCCTACTCGACTCACATGGAAGTTGTGTTGCGTATTCTCCGGTACTTGAAATCTGCCCTAGGACATGGCATCCTTTTTTCTCCTCATGATCACCTTAGGGTGGAGGCCTTCACAGATGCGGATTGGGCAGGTTCCCCTGATGACCACAGGTCTACTACTGGTTATTGCACCTTTGTTGGTGGTAACCTTGTTACATGCCCGTTCAAGTTCTGAAGTATGGCACATGGCATTTGTGAGCTCCGATGGCTTCATGGTCTTCTCACAGATTTGGTTGTTCCTGCTACCCTTCCTATGAAGCTCTTTTGTGACAACAAATCTACCATTAGATTTGCTCACAACCCTGTCTAGCATGATCGAAAGAAGGATGTGGAGATCGATCGACACTTCATCAAAGAGAAGCTGGATATGGGCCTTATCACTATGCCTTTTGTTCCCAGTAATGAACAATTGGCTGATGTATATATTAAAGGTCTTAGTGGTAAAATGTTTCATCCCATTATCTGCAAGCAAGGTTTGAAATCTCATTTCGTTTCGGTATTTTGGTGGGTTCGTGACCACCGAAATACCAAAATTTCGACAAGATTTCGGTCGAAACTTTTTTTTTCCCCCAGTTGGCTGTTTCGGTGGTCAAACGGTGGTATTTTGACCTGAAACTTGGGGGATAGCCTATTTTAAGGTTAATAAACATGCCAAGAACATAAGAATGCAAAAAATATTAGAACATGATATTGTTTTAGAGTTGTACCTCTGTTTGGCAGCAACCGTGGAACTGTTCGGAAAATTGTACCTACTTCATTGCTAGAACAAGATGTAATATGATAATAAAACAAATAAATAATGCATTTAAGCCATAATCAAACATACATCAACATTAATGAGCTAATATTTAGAGTATTAGAGTAGTATACTATGCGACTCCCTAATCCACAAGTCCCAACTAAAGTCAAACACTAAGCATATAACTTACACAACAGTACAAGTGTACAATAGAAAACATAATGACTATGTAGTATCTACTATCTACTGGAAAGAACTATGACGACCTGGCTCGATTCCACGCTCAGAACGAAAGAATCGACGTGCTTTTTCTTCTGACTGTGCCACAAATGCATGCCACAACATAGTCTGAGAGAATAATGGAACGTAGTCCTCCACAGCTGCCAAAAAGACTGAGTCATCTATATACTGAATGTAACCTATCCGAGAGTACGTATCACCACCATAGTATGAAGAAGAAGAACCCGCTATTGAGTTACTATCAACTAATGGATCCGGCAACGTGTACGGGTTAGCTGGGTAAGAGAATAAAATGTCCACAAAGCCACTACCATGTGACTGGGTCTAGGAGCCATAGTCAATACTACTACTAAGAATGGATGAACCAGATGTATGCCCCATCCCAGTGAATTGACCATAAAGTCCATAATAGTGCGACCAAGTGCTCCCTCCAGTAAATGATGGGACATGCCATTTCCCACTCCCTCTACTTTCACTGTCTGGATGACTATCCCCTCCACTCAAACTCATTCCACCAATAGAAGTAGATAGACTATCAATGTCCATACAATCTCGTTGCCCTTCACCGAATTGGCGACGAGGCCCTCTACTGCAACCTGAACTCCTCCCTCCACCTGATGAAGGTGCACCATGATCAGAATCTTGTGTAGCATACTCAAACTGACTCTCCCCAGTGAATCGCACAGGCTCCGACTGTGGATCGGCCTGCTCATACTACTCTCGAACTCCTTCAAATCTATCACCACCACCTCCCCCATCACCACCATCACCATCATCATCGTCATCACCATCATCGTCACCACCATCATCACCCTCTTCATCACCTCCATCTCCATCACCATCACCATGTGTCTGTGTATGTGGTTGTGTCTGAGTCTGGCTGTGGGTACGAGCACCCGATGAAATGGACCAATCCTCTTCGTCATCATCATCATCATCATCATCATCCCTACCAGGTACAGGCTCGAATGGTCGAGGGGTCTGTGAATGTATCCTTCCATCTGTAGCCATATAATCATCAACATTGACCGCCATCTCTCGCACTAGATATAGGTCTGGCCTACCTCCCGGCTGATCCATCAATGGCTCGCCTCTATCCCTCACCCAGTCCATTAGAGGATCCTCATCATCCGAGTCGATCTGGAAAATATTAGCCAGCTCGATCTGGAGCCTATCATTATCCTGACCCATGCGTATGTGCTACATCCTCAGTCTCGTATTATAATGCACATACACCAAGTCATTTAGACGTTGTGAACCCAATCAATTCCGCATCTTCGAATGCATGAGTGAAAATGTGCTCCAATTTCTCTCACAACCAGATGCAGAACATGTCTAGGAGAGTCCTTTGATGGCAATATTCCTCAATTTCGGAGACGAAGCCCCATACAACACTCACCATTCAGCTGCATTATAAGTTACAAGTGTACAAGATTATTTATGTTCCAAAACACTTAACACTTGTACAAGTAACATGCTAGAATTTGGATTTCATACCACGATCAGTATTCGTACAACCTGCATATGCGGCGGGAGCCCCAAAGATGCCTAATGCATCCCCGAATTCTTTCATCTATAAAAAATTTACAAATAGGACCCTAGTTAACAACCATTGTACTGAAATTTAGATTCCTATAGTATAATAGTAATAGTAGTACAAAACTAACCTCAGTATTGGCTTTGTCTTGTAGATCAGGGTTTGATTGTAACTTGGCAACCACATGCTTTACTGTTTCTAGAAGATCTGGATCCAATGCAAGTCTCTTGCTGTACTGATACCTAGGGCTTAAATAGTATGTTGAAATGTGACAAAACATATTATTGTCAATGTGAACATTAATGCATTTTTATATCATATAAAAGAATGTCTTCAGCTTTGCTTACTAGCATTATGCAACGTATGCGAAAGCTGGCGCTCCCAACGGTCTTCTATTATTTCCACAAATTTCCTACTTCCACGTGGGTTGGCAACATAGACATTTGCCTTCATAATTGCAATAGGAGCCCACAGGCTTGGCAAGGTGGGTTTGAAAGCAGAATCCACCAACTTCAACACGCCAACAATTGGTGCCAAGATTTTAACCACTTTACCCAATTGTGTCCAAAACTCCTCTGATGAAATGGTTGTCTGTGCCTCCCTACCACCAGCTGATCCTGCTTCCCTCCAACCAAACCAAAAAAGAGTTGGAATCTAGGGTTGTTCATCATTATAATTCGGGCCTTCTTGTAGTTACTTCCATTGTCATTCACAATCTGAACAACATTTTGTATCCCAACTTCTTCCACAACATCCTTCAAAAGCTTGTAAATATATTTTGCATCCTTTCCTTGGATGCATCAATAGACTTCAAGAAAATGGTTCTACCATCACAATAAACCATAAAATTGATGATGGATTTTCTTGTTGGCCCTATTCAACCATCACACATTATGGTTACCCCATAGCTCTTCCACATAACTTTTAACTCATCAATATATGCTTTCAACTCAGCCTTCTCCTTAGGCAAATATACATTCATCACCACATATGCAGTCGGCCCCTTTAGCCCTGGACTGGCCTTAGCCACAGCATCAAGCATCGGCCGGTAATAGGGACCTGTGGTGGCGTTTTCTGGGATGCTATAAAATAACATCCACTTAGACACTGCCTCCCCAACATACTTAAACACTGCCTCCCCAACATAAGCCTTCATGTCTCCCCACATCCCCTTTATCTTACCTTCTTACTACCATTTTTCCCATACGCACGGGGATCCTGTCGTAACACGGGGTTTACACGAGGTGGAACCACTGGAGATGAAGCTGGAGGTGGGGCTGCCCTTGTACTCTGTGATCACCTGAAGGGCAAAGGGATCTATGAAGATCCACTGCCTCCAACTCTAGATGGACTAGCTCCTCTATGTCTACGCCTTTCCGTCTCCTTATAAAGACTCTGTCGGCTTAATGCTTTCACCTACTGCCATTGCCTGACCTCTTGCTCAGTTTCTATGTCATTAGGCACATACAACGAGTCATCACTGTCATCATCACTATCATCATTATATCGATGCACAGGAGCATGTAGTGCCTCCTCAAACTCTATCCTCGACTTCTCCTTTGCCGCTTTTCTCCTATTCCCCCCTTCATGTCTTCAACTATGGCCATGGCAATATGATTAGGCACTTCTATGCATCTAACCACATCTGAGGAATTTCCAACCAGATGTTACTCAAGTCTTATGGCCCCACCACCTATAAACCTCTTATGACAGTAGTTACATTTTATATGCCTCTTAACGCCATCAACCGGCTTTCCATGTTTCCATGGAATCTCTCCACCATCACGACTACTATCATGTCTCCCACCTCCTCTCCCTCTTCTCCCGCCTTCCTCATCGCCTCCTCTAGCCATTTTATGTCACCCTAATGCTGATGCATAGAAAAAATAATGTCATTATTAAATTACAAGTATATGGTAGCTGCTTATATTTTATTCTTACATAAAACTATTTTATAAAATATTTTAATGACATAATACAACAATATCAAAGATGTTATAACATAACAAGCATATACTACTCTCCAAAACACTCTAATATTAATCTCTTATTTTTCTTTTATTTTTAAAATCAAACAGAAATTTTTCGCTATTTTTAAAATTTTCTAATTATTAATCTATTTTTCATATTTTCAAAAATTAAAATAAATAATTACCGGCTGGAAAAAAATTTCACTCCGATGGAGTCGTAGAATAGCCATTGGTGACTAACATATATATAGTTGACGACCATCAAAGCAATATTTAGCATAAAAAGTAACAATTTATGTTAATGGAAAATGAATTTTTAAACCAGAAAAATAAAAAATAAAAATTCGATCCGTGAGGTCATAGATCAGCCTCTAATGGTCTAACATATAAAAAATCTACAAGCATCCAACAAGTATTAATGTACTATTTCAAAAAAAAATGGTTTTAAAGAAAGAACTTAACCTTCCTTAAGCTTTGAATGTATAGATCTTCCGGTAGGAGTCCAATAGAAGTCAAAGAGCATGATGATGTGGCTAATTAGAGGACGGAAAGAGTGTTTTTCCTTCAAAATAGGCTCTTTGAACCGAAATCACCGAGATAGCCGAGACAGACGAGATGGAGTAATTATGTTATGTGGGTTATACCATTTTTGCGAGATACCGAAATTTCGGTATTCGACCGAAATGTTCTACAACCCCCATTTCATAGGTACATTCGTTTCAGTCAAAAAAAAATCCACCAAAATTTCAGCAAGATTTCAAACCATGTCTACAAGTTGGGCATATGTGATATCCATGGTTCAAGAACTCGGCAAGTTCTCAGCGAGATCTTGTTTTTCTGAAAAAGCGAGTTGTTCACACAGGCGAGGTAGAAAAACTACAATATCTCGAGCGAGATCTCGGTCCAATAACTCGTCTCGAACCATTGCGGTTCATCTCAGCCCATTTTTGGGCCAAACATGGCTTTAATAGGTCATGTTTCGACTCGACCTGACAAGATTTCTCGCTGGTTCACCTCTTTTTTTCCTCTAGCTCCCATTTTTAGAGAAAATCAACAACAAAAAAAACTGTGGGACATCTATTCTTTGGCTGGGATCTTCACTCTAAGTTGCGTTGAAGCCAAGATATCAAAGATTGGTGGTGGCTTTTCCCCTTAAGAACACTCTAAGGTAAAAATTTCTTCCCAAACCCATTTTTTTCAAAGTAACATCATCAAATCTTGTTTCTCACCATTAGTTTTTTTATATGTCATGATACTAAGAGTGATCTATACATCCATAGAAGAAAAATTAATTCTGTTTTTAAATTAATTGTTTTATTTTTCTGTTACAATAAATGCTTTTCTTAGAAAAAAAATTGGAAAAGTTTGGTACTCATTTTTTTATATGTTGGTCACCAAAGGCTGATCTATAGCCTCATGGTGGCCATTTTTTTTCAGCCAATAAATTAATTAATTAATTTTCTGAAATATATAATATATATTAAATAATTACAAAAAAATCAAAAAATTATGAAAAAAAATTCTGTTTTCAATGGAAAATATTGCAATATTGTGTAAATATTGTTTATATATTTTGAAATGAAAATGGTGTTATTAGTTGCACTCTAGTATACTTTATTATGAACTTTGATTTATTATTAATAAAAAAAATGATTTAAAATTACAGAAAATATTATAAAAAGTATGGGATTAATATGTAATAACTACATGTTATTGAGTAGCTCTTAATGCATGCATTCTTTACAATATAGTGTTTACGTTGAATAGTTACTATTTACTAATTCATGCACAAACACTTATGTAATAGTGTTGAAGACTGAAAGTTGGGGAACAATGTCTCCTTCTCATGGTGGTGATATTGCATGGTTACATGGGGATCCTATGTCCGATGATAAGAAAAGGTCAAGGTGTAGGTATTGTCAGAAGATGATAAATTCTGGAGGTGCTACTAGGTTGAAGCAGCATTTGGTAGGGGGTATAAGGATGTTGCCAAATGCCCCCAAGCACCATATGAAGTCATAAAAGATGTACAACGTAGTCTAAGAGGTGGAAGGTTAAAGAAGGTAGAGAAACAAAGGTTGGACCAAGAATTCGATGAGGCAGTCTTAGAGAGTCATCCTCACCCAACAACAGTGGATGTTGACTCTGATGACTCTAATAGTGATTACAACCCAGAATCAGGTATGTCAAGGGCAGAATGGAGAGAATTGCAAAAATTTAAGGCACCAAGCTCGGTCTCGCATCAAATAGAAAAGGTTAAGCGGGTGGAGATGAAGAGAGGAGCAGGTGGCTCTGGTTTTAGAGCAGCTGGGTTAGATGTGCCTCCCACAGAGGGAAGAATGAACAAGAAGCAAAGGAATGTGGATGTGCCTCTAAGGAGAGCTTAGAGTGTGAGGGCTGCCACACCCCCATCATCACCCCGAAAAGATCCTGATGAGAGGCAAGATCCCTTGTTATTTAGACAGCAGCATACATATCAAAGAACCATAAAGCAAGCTTGGGGTACATGGAAACAACATCTTGGGAATACAATGTCAAAATTTTTTTTTTATAATAGCATCCCAGCTAATGCTGCACAAGGGACATATTACCAGGCCATGATTGACACTACAGGAAGGGCTGGTCCAGGAACAAATGGGCCCACTCCTTATGAGCTAATGAATGTTTATTTGCCTCATCGGAAGGAGTTAGATGAGTATATTAATGGCTTGAAGACACAGTGGGCATGATATGGAGTTACTGTGATGTGTGATGGTTGGACTAGACCAATTAAACAGTCCATCATCAACTTCATGGTGTATTGTGATGGGAAGACTGTATTCTTAAAGTCTATTGATGCATCCAAAGAGAAGAAGGATGCAATGTACTTATACAAGTTGTTGAAGGATGTTGTCACAGAGGTGGGGCCTGAGAATGTTGTTCAGATTGTCACAGACAATGGGAGCAACTTTAAGAAAGCGGGGGAGAGACTAATGAACTGAAAGAGCAAAAGCATCCACCTTTTTTGGACACCATATGCTGCCCACTCCGTTGACTTAATGCTTAAAGAAATGGCGAAGAAGTCTTTGGTAGCAGGTGTGGTTGAACAGGCGAGACAAGTGACCACATTTTTTTACAACTATGGATTTGCTCTCTTTGTTGAGGGACAAATGCGTTGGAGCTTTCAAGATAAAATGGTTGGTTTGAGATCCATGTTTGCCAGTAAAGAGTGGTTTGGATGGAGGGAATCGGGTTAGCCAGGTGGTATCGTAGCATAGACCACCATCTCTAGTGAAGGATTTTGGCAAGATGTGAAAAAAGTTCTTCTTATATTTGGCCCAATTGTAACTGTCTTGAGGTTGGTAAACTCAGAGAAGCAGCCTACCTTACCATATGTGTATACTGCAATGGATAAAATGAAGGAAAAGGTGAGATCATCTATCCCTAGGGCTGCAAAATCCTACACAAGAATTATTGATGAGAGATGGGATAAACATTTGATGCATCCACTGCATAAAGCTGGTGAGTTTATAAACTTAACTATTAAAGAATTACTTTACACATTACAGTTAATGACAAGTTACTTATGGAATTTGCAATGTATTATCTCAATCCTAAGTACCACTACAAGCACGATCTAGGAATGGATGATGAATTGATAGAAGCAGTGGAGCTTGTGGTGGCAAAGTTGGACCCTAAAGCTAATTTACAGGCAGCATGCAATATTGAGGTGGATTAATGTTTAAGATATATATAGACTTCTAGCTTCCTAAGTGTTGAAGTACATACTGTATTGTGTATTAACTTGTATTCAATGTTTGAAATATGTGTAGATGAAGGAATTCAGGGATGCTAATGAGAGTTTTGGTAGGGCAGCGGCAGTGGCTGGGAGACAAACTACTATACCTAGTGAATGGTGGGTCCTATATGGAAAAGATGCACTTAACTTGAGGAAGATAGCAATCAAGGTGCTCTCCCAAACTTGTTCTGCATCTAGATGTGAGCGTAACTGGAGTACATTCTCACTGATCCACACCAAGAGACAGAACCGACTGGGTCATGCAAAGCTGCAGCAATTGGTGTTTGTGCATTACAACATGAGATTGAAAATACAGCATATACGTCGAGGCCAAGAGGGTAGCAGTGAGCCAATTGAATTTGCTAACATTTTCAAAGAAAACTCAGATGAGGAGGATGATCCCTTATACCAATGGGTGAAGGATCGAGGTGAGCCACTTATGGATCAGCCTGGGGGTAGGCCCGACCCCATGGTAGCTAGTCAGGTGAGTACGGACGTGAATGAGTATATGTCTCAAGAGGACCGTGTGCTTTCACAGGTACCTAGGCCTTTCGAGACCCAAGCTACTGGAGTTGATGTGGAGCCTGAAACTGTTTGGTCACAGTCCAGTGATAATGATGATGGTGGTGGTGGTGGCGGTGGTGGTGGTGGTGGTGGTGGTGGTGGTGATGGGGATGGTGATGGTGATGGTGGTGGTGATGGGGATGGTGATGGTGATGGTGATGGTGATAATGATGGTGATGGTGATGGTGATGGTGATGGTGATGGTGATGGTGATGGGGATGGTGGTAATGATGGTGGTGATAGGGGGTTACACGAGAGGTACCATTACACTGAACCGAAGCAAGAACAAGTGCGGTTCACAGGAGAGACTCAGTTCACTCATGCCACACAGGACATGGACCATGGTGCACGTTCACCAGCACCCGCACCCACACCCTACAGGAGAGGCTCATGTTGTCGATTCTTAGCTGATGGAGAGGAGCAGGATAGTGTGGACTTCATAGACATCTCTGTTAGAAGCTTGAATGACATACTAGGAGGCTTAAGCATGGAAAGTGGTACTGATATTTGTATTCTTGGGGAGCCATTTGATGCACCTTCAGCTATATATGGCACAGGGACAACCGGTTCAGACTATAGTCATTATAGTCAATTTGGCCAGTGTGGATACCCACAGCTACAGGCCAGCTCTTACCCCTCTGCCACTAAATATGGGGGTCAGTCACACGACTCATTCCCAGATTGGGTCAGGTTTTGTGGATAGCATCTTCAAGGCTCCAGAGCCTCAGCCCCAGCCATACATGGTGATTCCTGTTCGTCAAGCACCAAGTAGCAGCTATGGATCGTGTTCCAACTCATTTAGTTTCAGAGATATTTACCCAAGGATTGGGTACCTCCAGTTTGTTGGCGATGATGTTTATAGGGTTGTTGTGGCTGACTTTGAGTATTACTTCCGTCAAACTATGACATGGCCAGCCTTTGTGATTCAATCAGAGCAAAACATACTTCGACATCAGCAGACAGCAGCAACAACATGGAGGCTATGATAATATGGCTCGTCACTCATTTCAGTACTAGGAGTCTTGGTTTCTAAGATGGAGATGTTATGTACTTTATGGCTTTATGTTTACTTGCTATTTTGTTACTTGTTAGTTGTTACTTGTTATGTTACATTATTACTTGTTAGTTGTTACTTGAATGTATGTGATTCATCAATCAGCAATAAGAATTAGAAATTATGGCTTTTATACATTCTAATGATTAAGTTGTGTTTGCCTTCAATAGGGCCCCCCCTTAGGCTCCCTCTCTGGGCCGACCTGCTTTCCTTTGCCCCCTCCACTGGTCCCAATCCTTGGGGCATTGTGGGACAATTCAATGTCACTCGTTATAGTCACGAAAAGTATGGAGGAAACCCCATTGATTCCTCGTTTGTTGACTCTTTTAACGATTGTATTGAAGATTTAAATCTTACCGATCTCCGTTGGTCGAGTGCTAAATATACTTGGCATAACCGGAGATCTGGCTGAGGAAGAGAAAGAGGCTGCCTTTAAGTTATCTCTGGCTCTAGCTCTGGCTCAAGAGGAATCTTTCCTTCGCCAAAAAGCCCGCATCAAATGGCTCCAGCTAGATGATTCCAATTCTGCCTACTTCCATCATTCCCTTAAATCCATAAACAATACCAATGCCATCCCCAAGCTTATCTCCTCTACAAGGGCTGAGCTCCTTAACCCAGATCTCATCAAAATTGAAGCAGCCTCTCACTTTCAGAGACTCTTCAGTCCCCCCCCTCTCACCCCCCCCCCATTCCCCCCAATCTCATTAACAAATTTATCCCCTCTGAGCTTTTCACCCTCCTCCAATCTATCCCTAATGATGAGGAAATCCTGGAGGTTATTCTCTCCCATAAGGCCAATAAAGCCCCTGGTCCTGATGGATTCAGCATGGGATTCTTCTCCTCTTGCTGGAATGTCATTCATAATGACTTCATCCATGTGGTGCGTAGTTTTTTCTTGAATCCTAACCAAATTGGTGGGATCAACCACATTTTTCCCTGCCTAATCCCTAAAAAGGATGGTGCAGAGTGTATGAGTGACTTCAGGCCCATCTCTTTGTGCAACCTCCTCTACAAATTCATTGCCAAAATCCTAACCAATAAGATCCAAAAAGTCATTGACTCCCTTGTTAGTCCAAACCAATCTACCTTCATTGCTGGCAGGAATATCTCTGACAACATCCTTCTCTGTCATGAGATTGTCCACGGTTTTTACCGTAAGTCTCACTCCCCTACTGCCCTCCTTAAAATTGACATTCACAAAGCCTTTGACACGATTAGTTGGGACTTCATCTCTAATGCGATGACTCTCATGTCCTTCCCCCCCTCCTTAGTCCATTGGATCCGCACTTGCATTTCCACCCCTCGCTTTTCTGTCCTTGTGAATGGTAGTCAGGCTAGGTACTTTACCTCTGGCCAGGGTATTCGCCAAGGATGCCCCCTATCCCCCTCCTATTCTCCTTATCCCTTGAGGTCCTTTCCCGCCACATTTAATCTACTACTAACCTCCATCTCATTTCGCCCATTCCCAAGTGTAAATCTCTCCTCTCCCATTTGGTCTTTGCTGATGACATCATGATCTCCTCCAAGGCAAACGTCCGCTCCATCTCCACCATCATGGACTCCCTCCATTCCTTTGAATCTCTCTCAAGTCTCAGCATCAACCTCCTCAAATCCAACATATTCCTCTCTGGTGTTCAGCCTGATGTCCAAGACACCCTCCTTGATATCTCAGGTATCCCGATTGGGCACCTTCCCATTAAATACCTGGGCCTTCCCCTCATTTCCTCTAGGTTGTCTTCTCATCACTGCACCCCCTCGCTTGACCAGCTGAGGAAAAGGCTCCAACTTTGGAAAGGCAAGCTCCTCTCCTTCGTTGGCCAACTCACTCTCATTAGATCGGTCCTCCAGTCCATGTACCTCTATTGGTCTGGTACCTTTATCCTTCCTATCTTCGTGATCAAGTCTTTCGAAAGACTTCTGTGCTCCTTTCTCTGGAAAGGTTCTGACTCCCCCCTAGTTCCTCCGCCCTATCAGCTGGAAGAAGGTTTGCTTTCCCAAATCAGAGGGAGGTCTAGGGATTAGGAGAATCAAAGATGCTAACTCTGTCGAGAGCCTCAAGCTCATCTGGAAAATTGTGTCCAAGCACGAAAGCATCTGGGTAGATTCGATCCATGCTAGGCTCCTTAAGAAACTCTCTTTGGACTACCCAGCACACTCCTGATGCCTCTTGGATCTGGTATAAGATCCTTGATCATAGACCCATAGCCCTCTCTGCCATCTCCTTCTCCATCGGCAATGGTCTGTCCACTTCTCTTTGGAAAGACCCTTGGCACCCTGCCGGCATCCTCTCCCACTTGGTTTCTCCCAGAATCATCTACTCCTCCGGCCTCCCTGCCAACGCTTATGTCTCCTCTATTCTCTCGCCCTCGAGTTGGTCCCCCCCTCTTCTCATCCTCCCCTTCTTGATATCTAGTCCACCCTCCTGCCTCTTCCCCCTGGCCATCGGGGAAGAGAGGACAAATGCACTTTGCTTCCTTCCTCATCAGGAATCTTCTCCTTTGCCTCCGCTTGGTCCCACATCCGTTCCTCCCCCCCTTGTGGTGCCTGGGCACAAGCTAGTCTGGTTCAAAGGCCATATTCCTCGCCAAAGCTTCACCCTCTAGCGCTGGCTTTCCAACTGCCTCCCCACCCAATCCTTCCTCATTCATCGGCAGATCCCTGCCAACCCCTCCTATTGTCTCTGCTCCCAGGGTGTTGAGGATATCCCCCACCTTTTCTTCTCTTGCCCTCTTTCTTCCTCCGTCTAGAAGCACGTCCTGTCCAAGTGTTGGCCGGGCAGGAGGTCCATTCTTCCCTTTTCTAGGGAGTGGATTTGGATGGACATGACCTTCTCGGGCCCTTCCATCTGTGATACTATTGGAAAACTGGCTTTCTCTGCAACTATCAATCATCTTTGGATGGAGCGTAACATTCGTAGATGGTCCCCCAAATCTCGCTCCCTGGAGGAGATTTGGAAAGCTATATACTTTGATGTCTCCTCCAAAATCCATTCCCTTCATAGCCGCCCCATCGCTTATTCCAGCAGAAATGCCCATATCATCTCCTCTAGGAACCTGAGGGTGGAAACCTTCATCCCTCACCCAGATGCCTCCTAGCCTCCCCTCCCCTCCCCTCTCCCCCCCTCCCCTCCCCTCCCCTCCCCCCCCCTCCCCCCTCTCCTCTAAGGTTGGTTTTTCTGTTTTTCTTTGTTTGCTGATTGTCTTCAGCTTTGTTCCTTTTGTTTTCTTTTGTTTTCTTGGAGCTGGCTTTTCCTTGTTGGCTTAAGCCTTCTCCTCCCCCCCTCTCCCCCTTGTATATTCTTCTTCTTCTTGGTAATGAATTACTTATTCACCCAAAAAAAAAAAAAAAGATTAAGTCGTGTCAAAATGGTGATTGTGGAAGGTGGATTGATGAATATATCATACTAGATGAAGTGTTCAAAGACTCGCTGCATACTTACATAGGGTACATTGTCAAAGTACCATTTTGAGTTTGTTTTTTGCAAATCTGATGTTTCCATTGTGTTTAAAATGGCTAAAATATGGTAAATACACAATTTTAGGGCCTACAAATGCCATATGCCCAGCGAGATCTACTAGCAAGTTTACCGCCCGAAAAATACAAGGTTTCGGCGAGATCTCGCCAAATCTTTTTTTATAGCGAGATGGTTGGCGAGATCAAGCTTTAAAACTTGGTGATATCTATGCACCAACTTGAGGGGGGTGTTCTAATAATGGGTTTTAGGGAAAGTGTCAGTTATCAAACGGATCCTAAGGGGTTTAATGGTCTTTGTAATTTTCTAGAACCTCCTCTTCATTGTTATAAATAAAGAGGGCTGGTGTCATATTAGACACAAGTCATTACCCCATTCAACAATAAATACCTCAATCGTTAGTAATTAACAAAAATAAATTCCTAAACAACTAAGACATAATATTAAAGCATTTAAGGCGAATTCCAATCCTTCTCTCCTAAAGCTATTGGGTGACTTATTCTACACAAAGAAAAGCCTAAGGAGAGTCTACAAGGTTTTCTTTATTATCAGTCTCATTACATAGATATTGAAGACCAAGTGAAGGTGCATCATTCTTTTACTTTGTTGCATATCATTTGCATCACACAATGGTAACTTCATTCCACTTCTTCTTATTACTCATTTGTACCAGAGTTAGGAAACTCTAAGTTGGACAGTTGCAATTAGGCTATACACTAGATTGTACTTAGTTATTGCGTAGGATCCTCTTATCCTTAAAAGAGTAGTAACGTCCCTCCCTACCTAAAAAGAGATTGTAAAGATGTCTCTCTACCTGTAAATGAGATTGTATAGATTCTCTTATCCTTAAAAGATTGTGTAAAGGTTTTCTTTCCTACCTCCTGTACTGAAAGAGAAGAGCTAGTGGAATGCCTTACAAGTGGAACTTGTAAAGAGTGGACCAGACTCAGATTGAGTCGAACCACTATAAATCTTAGTGTTGTGTGATTGTCTATTTTACTATTTCACAATATTTCATTTACAATCACATTTGGGATTCATAAGTTCGAAAAGATTTAAATTTCACTAGCATAACCTATTCACCCCCCTCTAGGTTATTTCAATTGGTATCAAAGCGGAAGCTCAACCTTATAAGACTAATTTGTCTTAAGTGAGTTAAAAACTATGACCTCATCCCAGGACCACCAGAAGGTATGAACGCCTTTAGGCCTCCATGCTTCAATGGAGAAAACTCCTTTTGGAAATGTAGGTTTAAGAACTTTATTTCTAAATATAGTATTCTTGTTTGGAGAGGCATAGAAAATGGACCATACATCGTAACTAAGGACGTAGAAGGAAGAAGGTCCCAAATGGTGAATCAGAATGGACCACCAAAGATTTAGTCCTTATTCAATACAACTTCAGAGCCTTGACCATCATGTAGTGTGCCTTGAACGAGAAGGAATTCAACAGAGTAATCATATGCGATACAGCAAAGAAATTTGGGATATGCTATTGGTTGCTCACAAAGGTATCACAGAGGTAAAAGAAAGGAAAGTATACCAATTAGTTTCTGATTATTAATCATTGTTATTAAGTAAAATGAAACAATTTCTGAAATGTTCACTCGATTTACTAATATTGTTAACAGTTTTAAAAGTTTAGGAAAAACCCATACTAATGCCGAAAAAGGTTAGAAAGATCTTGAGATCTCTACCTATAGCTTAGAGACCAAAGAAGACAGCAATAGAAGAGGCTCATGACCTAGGCAAGATTTCCTTGGACTACCTATTGGAATCACTACAAACCCATGAAGTAGAACTAATGACGGACAAACAAGACACAGAGAACAAAAGAATGACGATTGCATTAAAGTCTTCCCAAGCAACCGAGGAAATTAGCGATGACGATGACGACTTCGACATGGAGAAGGAAAATCTCTCTTATAACAAGAGTCTTCAATAAGTTCCTCGAGAAGACAGGGAAGATGCTCTACAGGAACAAATCCTAAGGAGAAAAAGGTAAATCTAAATCAAAATCAAAATCAAAATCAAAGGAAACTACCACTGATAAAAAGGATATTGTCTTCAATTCTACCCTCCCTCCTCCCTCAACACTGTCCCTGTTGGCCTCTGCCCCCTGGACTTTTTGATACCGAAATTATTAAATGGAAGAATTGTGTTGTGGGTTCTTTCCTGGGCAGTCGTCCTCCGTTTGACATCGTTAAAACCTCCCTCCACAACCAATGGAGACCCTCTTGCCCTCTCTCCACTTTCATGCTCAATAATGGCCTCTTTCTCTTTAACTTCTCTTCCCCTGCCGACAAATAGGTTGCCATTGATGGCAGTCCTTGGTATGTAGGTGAAAAACCTATATTCCTGCAAAAGTGGGATGAAAAAACCTCTTTCCACCGTTCTGAACCTTCTTCCATCCCCCTCTGGATCTCCCTCCCCAACCTTCCCTTCGTATAGGAGAGTCAAACCCAGCCATAGGACACTGCAACCTCCCACACAAGCATCAAGAATGTCTACTCATGAGCGGAGCAAACTATTGGACTAGGGCTTGATCTTGAGATGATGAAGGTCCTACTCAATCTTACCAGTTCAATGACTGGTTACCCACTTTCAACAGTATTGGGGCTTCTAGTTTATAGGTTAGATCAGTAACAAATGGTTCAAAGCCTAATCCATATCTCAAGTTTAAGTAACGGAAAGGGCTAACTAGGAAATGGCTACTCAGTGCAGAGTGAGTGCTGCTTAAAAAAGGCTATTGCTACCAGAATTAGATCCGCCAAGATATCTTGCAGTAGCACGGTGGCATGTCACAATCCCCCAGAGGTTGCACTTCGAGTCTAAATTGATATGATAAAATAGCCTCCCATTGCAATGTTCAGGAACTTCCTGTCTGATTGTTTTATACTAGAGGCTCCTAACTCTGATTCTGAAAATGAAAAGTTGCAAAATCATCATTCAAGGAGTTCTCTCAAGGTTGTGAATTGATCAACAGACCAAATAACTTCTTGAAATCATGTTACATCAACTATGACTCATAATCATAAACTTAAAAGTAGATACTATACAAGTTTCCAAAGCACATTCCTTTATCTTCTTCCCAAATGGCATGTTATCGTAATTTTCGTAAATCAAAACTCCCAATTGCCAAGAAAAAATAAAAATCAATAAATACCTTAAGAATGAGATTCGGTAGCATCTCCCTTGATAGATACCGAGCGACATACGTCGAAGATGAAGGGTTCAGACCAATGCTCTCCAAGAAGGGAAGTAAACCATTATCGCCTTTCCTCTTGGCCATGTAAAATACCTTCCTCTTAAAAGGAAGGCTACCCACGTCTTCATTCTCAATTCTCCAGGACTCCCAAAGCGAATGCTCATCCAAATCACGCACACTATCCATTAACATTTTAACATAATTGGGCGAATTCAAAGCAATCTCAACCGACTCTTCTTTCGACAAGCCAGCTTCTTGGATAATCTCCGAAACAGCCTCTTGTGCTTCGATGAACGATTCGTCATTGGAGTTTCCGCAATGTTCAATTGCGGAAGCTCGTCTAAGAGTATCAGAAAATTGGAGACGGCGAATAGATAAACCAAATGTAGAAGAAGATTTGGCGGGATTAAAGTTTTTTACATGAAATCGAAGGTTACATGAGAGATTCGCTATGTAAATTCCATCATTGGAGACGGTTGCTTTCACAGATTTGGGGATTGGAAAGATGATATTACGCGCGTACATATCTCCGGCTCATGAGACTAAGCAGCTAAACCTTTCCAGAACCCTAGAAATAAATACCCTTCCTGCGGAGGTGTAGGATTGTTATCTTGAGATAAATTGTCGTTGATCTTCCAACGGGAACAGACATTTTCCTTTTCTTTTATGAATGAATGAATTCATTATCAAGAGTAAAAAACAAATGCGAAGGATGGAGGGGACAAAAAAGGAGGTTCAAGATGCTTAGGGTGAGCATCCGTGCATATACCGCAAAGGGTTTCAGCCACCTGATGCTCACTATACCAATACAGTGGCGGCAGATGATTTTATGCCCAAACAAAGCAAACCCTCAAGATGAGGGGGACAAGACCGGGAAAAACCCTAAAACCAGAGGCAACTAGCCAAAAAAATATGAGTAATGGACGTGATAGACATGGGTATGTGTACATGTATGGGGCTAGAGTAACCAAAAAACTAAGTGTTTGGCTTAAAAGGACTATACTCTCAGAGGCAAGGGCAACATATTTCAGAATTAAGATTAAATAATACCCAATTGAAATAGTAGATTTGTCAACAGGTTTTGGAGATAAATAAGATGAAGTCTTGAGTAGCTATGCTTACGCAATTCATGACATCATTCTAATCTTCTCAAGGATAGATATAATGTATACTTAAATTTCTATACATTCATAATTAAATTATCCACATGTTATATCTTTGGTGGACATATATTCATAACAACCATAATGATTCTATGTGTAACAATCTATGATCTGTGTGTTTATGATTAATTGGTCATGTTCCGTCGTAGTGATAGTATAGATTTTTTTTTTTTTTTTTTGATATATATATACATATATATATATAGGTGATGGTGATTGGGGTGAGGTGAACCATAATGGTGTAGGGTGTTGGGAGAAAACAAACTTCTTGGACAATCTTACATAAAGATTTTTACCTAATTTATTGAAGGACATTCACATTCAAACACTAAGAAAAACACTAGCAGAAATAATGCAAGTTCCTAAGAAATTTATTCTTTGTTCAATATTTGCCATTGCCAACTAACACACAAACAAAAAAAAAAATCTATTTTAAAACTTTAATTTTATCGATTTTACATTGAGAAACTAAATCGATAATAGCATTGCAATGTTAGATGAAATTGACCTTCTTAACAAACACAAATAGTCTAAAAATTGTTAACAATCTCTTATAGTCAAATTTTGTTAACTAAAAGGCTTTAACCTTTCATTTTATTTTATTTATTTTTGTTTTTGTTGTATTTTGGTATGATAGGCGATGTTTGAAAATTACATTATGGGAAAGATGATAGAGGATTGTTTTCATTTCTAAGGGGCAATACTCAATACCACGAGCTAATTATGTATTTGAATGTCAAAAAAAGTGAGTGTAATGAGATATCAACAAATTTTATGCAACAATAAATCATTTTGTTTATATTTTGATTTCATGGCCATAACAATAAGAAAAACATGTCATCTTTATTTTATTAGCATTCAAACACAACATAAGTTAATTTTTCTATATTGCAGGATATTGCTAAATCTGATGCGGCAAGGCAAGGATATGAATGTAGTGGATATCCATTGGAGGAGAATGCAAGACAAACTCAATCGATGAAAAATGCAAAGTTTGAAGTTTGATGTATTGATTGTAGGAATTTTTCGAAAGTGGAATGAAAAAAATGACTTATTATTTATGGTTGTAAGAAATTTTTAAAGTTGAATGATAGTAATGTATTCTTATATGGATGTCTGTATTGATTTTCTTTTATGAATTAGGCAATGTATATTAATGTAATTACGGGGACAATTTACAGGTAATATGTAAAATTTTACTAATATAAATATATTATTTTTTTCTTATTTTATATTTTGCGACGTTGCTATAAACAAATTATTATTAAGCTTAGGCGACGGGTAGTAACTGTCGGCATATACGTTTTTGGCAATGGATTTTTTCATACCGTTGTTATAAACAAATTTCGCCTATTATTTATATAGTTATAGGCAATGGCATTTGCTGTCACCACAAATATATTTGGAGACAAAAAATATAAAACTATTGTTAATATTATTTTTCCCAACAACCCATGTTTCTCTGTCGCCTATTTTTTGTTGCAGTAGATAATTGGCGATGGAAAATGAAACTTTGCCTTCATTTGTAGCAACAGTTTTATTTTTTTTCGATTGGTTTTTCCCGTAAAAAAAAAAAATGTTTTCTTGTAGTGGCAGTACAAAGGCTAGCAGACATAACATTAGCAAAAGGGGTATTAGAAGGGACCTAAGTGGACTAAAGATTCGAGACGACATCAGCCAAGGAAGCAGCAAGCAGGTGAGCAAGGAAGGGGCCTGTGGTCGAAGGAGTCGTCATCAAGGGAGGGGCAGCAGCAGCAACTGAGGCATCGGCAGAGGTGAAGATGTCGCAAGCAAACTCTTCAGAGGGTCTAGATGAGGCTGGCAGACTGTAAAGAATAGAGGCCACAATAGATGGCTGAGAAACAATTGTAGACATGCCTGCAATAGAAAAGGCACTAGTCGAGACCCATGGGGCCCATAAAGGAGGAGATGCAGCAAGGAGATGCGGCAGTGCAGCAGTTCGAGAGGCCTCAGGAATGGTTAGGCAGGCCAAGAGGCCAGAGAGTGGCAGGTCGAATAGGATCACTGACTGGAAGAACCTGACAAATGGAGATTGTAAGGCTACAACATGGAAGTAGGGCCCAATGACAAGGTAGAGGCAGGAAAAGTGGCAGAAGAAGGAGACGTGGCAAAGCATGGCGACGTAGCGGAGCTGACAAACAGAGGTAGAGGAACAATCATACCAAGGTGGTTAGGCAGAGGGCCCAACTGAGGAGGTCCATAACAGGACCGAGGTTGAGGGTAACCCAATGGCATAGTGCTCGACAGGAGGGGATGGGTAAAAGAGGAAGGTGGGTTTGGGCGGGTTGGCATTTTGTTAAGGATAAGGAAGATGGGTTGGGTCTAGGCGGTGCTAGGGTAAGGAATGAGAGAGGTGGGATTCAATGGAGGGACAAAAGGCTGGTGAGAGAATTGGTCTGGCTTGCTGGAGTCAAAGGAGAGAAATGGCGTCATGCAACAAAGGGGGGCATTAGTCAAGGATATTGCCGAACTGTTGAGACCCGTAGCAAGAGGAGGGGAGTGATGTAGCAGGTAGACTAGCATAGGACTGCCAAGGGCAACGATACTTTGGGACAAAGCTTCATCGAAGGTAGGACCAATAGAATCAACAGAGAGACAAGTATCCACATGCTAGGAGAGGGGGATTGAGGGGATGTCGATTCACCATTAGAGTTAGACGACATTGGTAATAGGGAAAAATGGATTTGCCAACAAAGTTTTCAACAATATCCATCAAACCAAGGGAGGAAGGCCTGACATCAGGGCCAAAGGGATCTTCTTATGGCAATGGGCTGGTCATTCAACTCTGGTTTCAACGATGGAAATTAGGTAGTGCTTTCTGCCTCTAGGAGGATCATGCAAGACTTTGGGAGGAGGAGCAGGGCAAACCGCAGCCAGCTTGACATTCGGGGAGCATATCTCAGTCTTGTGCCTGAATGTTTTGCAAATGGAGCAAATGGGATGAAGCGATTCATAGTGGACTACCTAGGAGATGGAAAATCCTTTATCATCATTGATGGACATTGAAGTTGGCAGGGAGAAATCAACAGTAATTTCAACACAAATCAAACACATACACATCAAGAACACATATTTTTACGGGTATTTGCTTAGATATGATAAAAACATATAACGTATAATACTCCTTAAAAATGTTGGTTAAAAAAAAAAGTAAAAATGAAATAATAACCACAAAACCCCAATGTTCTTCACCATCGCCCTTTCTTCTTCTCAAGAGTCAAGATTCGAAACTTAAATAATGTTTTTTTTTTCTCTCTTCCCTTGTGTTTCCAATGGTTGCAGTGGTGAGTCCTAGCCGTAATTCTCTGCCTAAGGGATGAGTCAACTAAGGATGGGTAGGAGGCAATGGCAGACAAAGAAGCAGCAGCAGAGCAAGACACCTATTGATTTTGATTTCTTCTCTCTTATTCAAGGTGATGGTAGTTGCTCCTTTGCATTCCTCACCTGCTTTTGCTTTTTCTACTCATGTAACCGGCCATGAAACATATTGATTAAAAAAACAAAAACCAAAGATAAGATATATTGCTTGAATCCCATATCTATGTTATGTTATTTTGTTTTATACTAGCTTGTTTATTTCATTCTTTTATAGTTTTTTATACAAAAATAACTTAGCTTTGAACAACTAGAGGAGGGTGTGAGGACCGGGCAGGGTTTTCAGGACCTCTCCTCTTTCTTGTGGAAAGAAGGATACGGGTCCAACGATCTCAGTTGAACAGGAATCGCCACCAAGATTAGGGTATAGGACTGTCTAACCACGGGTTAGGGTTCATTTTAGCTTGTGGTATGAGGAAGGGATTAGGCACCTTGGACCACACGTTCAAAATCAGACTTCAACCCTAGGTCAATACACATATTATTGAATGGGCCATCTAGGTTTTGAGTATATACAAGCATCACGATTGCACATGCATTGAAAGGAGAACATAGCCAAAGTATAAGCGAAAATTTAAATCCACGTACCCATATCCAGCTACTCTATGCAGTTAGTATACATAATGTACAGCAAACATGATGAAATTGAAAAAAAAAAAAAAACACTAGCCCTAGTATTCGTCTCGTGGAGCATGGTGTGAGTTCAATTGAACATTGGGTTGGGAGTCATCGTACATAGCTAATGTGATCATATGGAGTAAGCAAGCAAAGCACTGAACATTTAATTGAAGGAAAAAAGAGAAGGTCCAATAATACAAATATTATAAAAAAGAGGGAATTGACTGCAGGAAACCTTTGATAAAAATTGAAATAAAATTCTAAAAAAAATCATTATAAATAGAAGAAATCACTGACAATTCATTTAGCAAGCCTACAATGCAATATTTCCATTGAAAGAAAATCTTGGATTTTGCTCAAGACAGCGAGGAAATAAATCCGATAAAAATAGTAAATAAAATCTTAAAAAAAGCAAAAGTTTTACAGTAGATTGATTAAAACATAATCTAGAATGTTGAGGAATGAACTTTTATGAAAAAATATGTAACTAGTTTCACTTCACTGCTGCCCTACTATGGACAACAGTGAGTTGTCCTCAGTAAAAGTACGATACCGGAGAACACAAAACTAGGAATGTAAATCTATAAAAGAGGAAGACAAGGTAACTTACCAAGACTTACCCCTATAACTTTCATGAAGGGAGTTTTTTGGTTGGAAGGGCATGCTCTAAGTTGTGGTTAGTGCAATCTCAAACTAATGCGAAGTACAACAATAGCTCCTTACGATTCCAATGCAAGTATCTCTTAGTTGAACTTGGGTAATCGGTTCGTACATATGATAAGTGTGTGTGGGGTTCCCAAAACATGGGAGAATAATATATTTATAGCTTGGAGACCTCTTAGTCCACCAAGTCAAATGTGAAACCTTCCAAATGGTGTGTGATCTCTTTCCTCCTTGGAGAGGGTTCTTCGGTCTAAATATGGGAAGTATATATTCTCGTAAGGTGTGGACAATTAACACATTTGTCACATTAGTTTTCTAGAGTCTTTTAAGTTTCCTAGGGGTCTTAGTATGTGTCTATGCATGTTACTTGGGCAACAAGTAAGAAATTTGCATGAGATATGGTCGAAAATGACTCAATACCCACAAAATCATAGAACCCGACACAAAATGCTATTTCATCGACATAGTTGAAAATTGGTCGACTTAGCCAGGATGCAAATGGCACCGACTATAGCACATTAGGCATTGGCATGAGTCAGTACAACTCTAGCTCGAGTTGACTCAGGGATATGGTGCAATTTATTTATTTATTTATTTTTTGCTCAATTTGGGACCTATAGTTTGTTGGGTGGTCTTTGTCAATTATAAGCATGTCAAAGCCCTTAACCGTTTTTTAAAACAGTTTAGTTCATCTGCTTAACCATCTGCGGAAGCAATAAATACATTGCCTAGGTTTGAGAGAATATCTCGAGATAAATACATGATCCCTCTGCACCTCTTGAGGTTCCCAACTCATCATTTATTAGCTCTTCCAGGGATAAAAAAAAAAAATTTGATATCAACAACATGCCCCTCTTTGACTGAGGCTGTAGAATATTTGAAAGTCAAAGCAGTGATTCACGGATATAACACATCTTCGGGTGAGCAAAATTTGTTGGTACCGTGCTCGAGTGTACTAATGGTAAATAATGGTAAAATGTTATCAAAATTAAAATCAAGTGGGGTCTAAAATATATGGGGGTGTTGCTTGAAAATGTACAAAATCCTTTATGGTAGTCGTCTGGCCTCGGAACCTTATGGTTTTCTAAAACTCTGAAAACTTCCGTGAGTAGCCATATTGGGTGTAAAACTTTGAGTTTTGTATGATATAAAATATCTTGTCAACATTCGTATTAGCTTTGGAACTCGATGTTTTGTTATTGTAAAGGGGGGTAGACTTGTATGAAGCCTCCAGTTGAATGGTTAAATGTATGGTTTTGAATGCTTACGCTATCTTTGCTTGAACTGATTGAAATGTGATTGTTGTCTTGTAGGTATCTTCATTGGGGATTGAACCTGATTGTTGCTTGGTACATTTGTCCACTGTAAGGGTTGGATTGCTTCACTATGGTTATGGATTACTCTCCATTTTTAAGTTATTCCCAGTATTTGGTTGAACAATGATTCATTGCTAATCATGTATCTGTATTGCTTCTCATTGGTTGTTTGTCCAATAGGAAGTATTGGGGGAATGGATCGCTTGAATTTCCCATGCCATGGGGCCCACTAGAGTGTAAGGGAAGTGTGTCCAAGCCTTTCCTTATTTTTTTCCTTTTTCCATATGGCACAGGCCACGAGACAAGGCATAAATAGCGTGGGTTCTGCGACAAACTCTTGATATCCTCACGTGTTTAAGTGGCTCTAAGTGGTTTTAAACCTCATATTTCACCCTCCGCTCTGGTCGTTTGGTCCTCAATGTATAATAGGAAAAGATTGAATAACTTGAACCATAACAACAAGTATAGCATTATCTTAATCCAACTAGGGGATTGAATTACATTAAATGCATTGTTATTCAAAATGAAACATTGAGCCATATCATTATCAAATTTATCCTTACTTCTTGTCTGAACATTCCATCCATAGTCGATTATTGGAGACTAGAAGACTAACCCACGTCTCTTTCACTACCTAGAAGGTTTTGTGAGGAGTTAACATTACAAACAGTATAACTTTCCGCAGTTTTAGCGTTATTGATTTCCTTAATGCCTGAAGTGCCTCAGCCTGCACATCATCGAGCACATTGCTACATATTCCAATATCATCACCGGTCTTACAAAGCGAAATGATATTTCGGCACATTGCTACATATTTCGACATCATTACCTGTCTTACAAGCCAAATAATATTTCACTATTGAAATATCACTTGGATAATCCTTATTGAAAAACTTGCATTTTAAATGTCCCCTTAGTCATCCACATATTTCCATAGTTCATCTCTCTATCTAGCCATTATTTCTTAGCATCGTAATAAACAAACAAATATAAAAAATACACTTTCCGTAATATTAAATAATCATATAAAAAAAAATACCATAAAACTTTCCCTTTCCTGGGCCTCTTGATGTCAATGTAGTGACCTAAGGCTTATAATTCCATCATTATGATTTCTTTTGGTGGTAAGCATGGTTAGCTAAACAACAAATAAGATGGTCCCAGCAGTAATTAATATCAACCCCAAAGTGGCAAATCTTAGATCAATCTATTATTTGATTGTAAAAATCTGAACTCCCAGTTAACTAATCAATCCACGGATTAATTAAACAAAATAGTGAATCAAGCTACAAGTTGGTTAATAATCAATTTAGTGGTCAAATTCCTTCCTTTTTAGTGGGAGATTTCCTAATCTTGGGAGACTGGTTGGACTGTAATCTACTCCAAGGGACTATAACCAATTTTGTTTTCACATGCACGACAAAGAAGAAAATTATGTTAAGCTAACTAGGATTAGCACTAAGAAAGGGAAAGCCATACCTCAATGAACTCTGTGTTTTGATAAGGAAAAGGACTAAATGGGCCAAGGACTAATTCCCGAAAACATAAGGGAAAAATCAAGCAACTGATTTTTTATGAATTTAAATGAGTAAAGTCTAACAACTTCAACTTGAATCAAAGGACAATATGGTACATCTTTTATTCAGCAAGGAAACCACGAGATTCAACCAGCAATGGACCAAAAAAAGAAAAGAAATAAAGAGAAAATTTGATTGAACATGTAACCACAATAAATGAAAGCTGATAAAGTAATGAAACCAACGAGGAACGTCATGATTTTCATCCAAATGTATCACTAGAAAAATTAAAACCACTTGGTTCATCTAATTTCACGCTTTAGAAATTGAACAATGGGGAATCACCCCAAACATGACACCACGTGCATAAATCATTCATAGTTTCAATAGAATATCAATTAATTTAAATTCACCCAAATAAGCATTGATTGAATTAGAAAAAGATAACATTCATGGTATTTGAGAAAACAAAGTAGTGTGTACGAAAGCAGAAGAAGAAACTCACATATAAGAGAAGAAGAACGAGGGAGATGTAACCCTAGTCGCTACTACAATTGCCAGCCACCGCTACAAGTGTCTTCGCACCAAACAAAAAGGGTTGTTGAGTCATTGGTCACCGGTAATGGAGACGGAGAAGAAGGGATGGATTTTGTGTTCTCAATCACTTAAATGAAAGGAAGAAGAAGATGGATTTTGTGTTTTCTCCATTTTACATTTAGGGTAGAACAATGGTCGGGAAATGGGGTTTTTCCCGATTGGGTTAAATTTATGTTGTTTTTTTTTTCCCTTTTTTCAATAACCATAATGTTTTACGTTTAGGGAAGTCAGAAAATGTCACACCCCACCTTCACTTACCTGAAGGATGGTGACCTGGACACACCATTGTGTCCACAATCCAACTAAGATCTCCTATGCAGTACTTTAAGATCATAAGGTTATGAAATAAATCTAAAATCCATAATATATAATAATAATAATCAGTAACATAAACTCAATTGGTGAATTCTATTGATATGTACATATTTACAGATATAATGTTTACCCCTGTCATAACATAATTACAATGTTACTCCTAGGATTACATCATGTACATACACAAAAGAATCAAAAGAGGAAGACAACCACTATATTCTTCAGTGTACCACGTAGGCACCTTCATCACACACACAACTTGTCTCATGTGCAACTAGCTCCTCGACCCATAGATCATCTCCATATAGAGTTGGCTCCTCAACAATAGCCTCTGAAGGGTTCCTCGAGTCACCACCTAAAAACATTGCAACAAAGGGGGTGAGCTTCCACAAAGTCCAATGAGAGGTGGACATGCAATAAAAAACAATCATATATGAAATGCGATGATAATGATGATGCTTAACAACATTAAATGGATATGTATTAAATGAATGCAATGTCATGATCAGATTTTGTTATCACATAAACCTAGTCAACATATTCTAAGTTCATATTGGGTTTTACTGATACTGCAACATAGGTGTTACGAAGGTCCGTTATTGTTCTCCCGATGATACGATCTAGTTGCGAGTCAGGAGCATATTGGTTGTAATACCCTACTTCTCAAACCCGATCTGATTACACGGTTGACCCAGTTTAACCATGCGGGACCCGAATCGGAGAGAGTTAAGGCGGGTTCCTTATGGACCATGATGGCAAAGGTGACCTTGAACATCGGCTGACCAAACAAGTCCGAGCCAGTGCCAGAGGAAACGGTTGTACCCAAGCCGTGTACATGCACATATCATTAGGCCATGTACGGATAAAGCAGGTATGTAGCCATATCTTAAGGCGCATACGTATATTACATCTTATGCCAAGAGTGAGATTCGTGCCGAGGGCCGAATTCTGTCAAAATCCCACTTGTTGGCCGAGTTTTGGCCCTCAGGTGGGCAGTCACAGGTGGGCGCATCCGCCCACCTGTGTGACCCACCCATGAGGCTACAAGAAATCTTAAAAGGTATAAATAGCTATCTTTATAATTTTTCCTTTTTCTCATTTATGACACTCAAACGTTTGGTGAGAAGAGTAAAGAGGAGAGAGAAAAGAAGGGAAAGAAGAGGAAAAGAGAAGGAAGAGGAAGAAGAGATGGATTTCAGCGGCGCCGAGAGTTGATCTTCCCATTCCGACGCCGGAAGAGTGATCTCCAACACGAGATCTACGTTTAGAGGTGAGCAAAGGCCAGATTCCTTAAACTTTCATCATACCCAAGTAAAACCCTTGATTTGGGCAGAGATTCTTGAGATCTTGTAAATCCCCCTTGAGATGATGAATCTAAGGTTTAATAGATGATCTATGTGTTGATTTTGAAGGATTTGAAGAAGTTTTTATAAGGTTGGCAAGAGCATTGGTGATTTGAAGTGATTTTGGGGTTTTGAAGGAGTTCTTGAGCAAAGAAGGTAAGATGGCTTTCAATTCCTCAAATCTAACCTAGATCTAGGTTAGAACCATCTTATGAAACCTTGAAGGTGTGAAGAATGGGTTTGGAAAAGCCCCATTTGATTGCCCAAAGGTTGGGGAAAGTTTAGGGGAAAATGGCACCTTCCTGCCAAGACCGGTGGGCCAAATGGCCCGCCTGAGGGCACCTGCCTGAGAGGGTAGACACTCGGGCCCAACCGGAGGGCCAAAACGGCGGGCCGACTTGCCCACCGGTCATGACCGATGGGTCTGACTGGTGGGTCATGACAGGTGGGCTGTATGACCCACCCGAGAGGCTCCCAATGTGATTTTTACGTCCGAACGGACCCAAAACGGACGTGCGACCTTCTTTTAGGATTCTAAACATGATTTTATCATTGGGTCGTGTTAATTTTGATCCCAAAATGGTGAAATGCTAACCCAATTCACTTATGTTAGGTTTACCAACAAGTACGCTTCTCGCATCGGATCTCACCTGTACCAGGCGTGAGTCTTTGTACACTACAAATAAGTGGGGAGAAGACGTTTAACCTTATTTTAAGGCTTATTGTGCATCATTCCATTGTATCTACATTAGCCATGTCATCATGCAAATTATATGTAGCTTAGCCATCCTCATATTATCTTATGCCGTGTGTGTTGTGATTATTTTCTCAATGTTAAATGATGATGTGCTTATGAGATGAATGTTGACATCATTGTGCATAATGCATTAATAGACTAGATTCCGTAGTCGGCTTGGAAACGAGAGCATTGGTGGCCCGTGGAATGGGACGCGGAGGCACTATGCAATCGTACTTTGTCATATAGGAGTATGCGGTGTAGGATTATCACCTTCCCTTACTACGACCCTTCCCAACAGGGGTTGAGGTGTTGGGTTACCATTTGGGGGGAAGCAGTGGTCGCGGTTTTCGGGTCACTGTGGCGGTTAGACATACGCCCGGCTGGTCATTAGGACTGTCGGCAACCCCTGTGGTATATTCAAGAGGGCCAATCGTACTACTTTTAAATTGCTGGAGTCAGCACCTTTAATTTATGTCATTTATTTTATGTTAAGAGTCGGTGGTCGGCATGTTTTACTTTTTCGAGTACTCACGGTGGGCCTCCTCTGACAGCCCTATGGGCGTATCGCGAGATGGAGTTCGCGGCTCGTACCCCAAGTATACACGCACTGTGGTTGTAGTAGCACTAAACCTAGGACTTAGTAATGTTGATTAGGTGGAAGGGATTAAAATGAATTGCATAACATATAGTGCATATGGCTGTGATTTGTTGTGTGGATTGTTGTGTGGTCCTTCTTTCACTTACTGAGCTAGTGAGCTCATCCCACGTGTGCACCTCTTTTAGATGATTTTGCAGGTCATCAACTGGAAGAGCAAGGGTCGGGCCCCACAGTTGAATCCCCTTAAGAGGATTGGTGGGTCCCCGAGGAATTACGGCACGGATTGCTTGTGCGTGGGCTGTGCTGCGGGACCGCAGTTTTGATGCCGAGCTGAGCTCTTCTTCTTATACCGAGCTAAGCTCTATTTTTTATACCGAGCTGAGCTGTACCCTTTGTGTTTTTTATGATGATCCCTTTTGTGTACTTGATATGTAAATTATATTCTTTTGTGTAAATATCATGCCTATGGGCCCACATGTACCTAACTATGTATTACAATTTGGGTATCAAGTATAATGGGAATATTTACAGGTAAGTTAAGTCTTCCGCTGAATTGATGAACACTTTCTTAGTTGTGTGTATGCTGTGGTGGGACACTGTATCAGATGATCCTGGAAGGGTTGGGTTAACTAGTGTTAACCCGGTCACCGATCCGATTATGGGTGAACGGGTTGTGACAACGTTGGTATCAGAGCGTGATGCTCTATTCGCCTCACGGCATACCATTAGACCCCGTAGAATCTATAATAGGAAATGGGATTGGATTAATGTAAAAACTTTAAAGAGTTAAAAGCCGAAGAAAGAAAGTAATAAAAAATGGTTGTAGTTAGTTATTGCATTCATGGCATGCATGAGAGAAAATGAAAGATTAATTAATTGATGTCATAACCCATCGAGTACGAGTTTAACGAAATTTCGGCAGCATAATGGCGCAAAACGAGATTTTCAAAAGTTTTTCACACAAACACCTGATAAACAACAGATATATATACATCAATAATTATAATTAACAAAAGACACCACAACTAAACTACACAAGTATTCAAATATACAAATTCACCACAAACCACCATCAAAACACATCACCCCACAAATAAGTCCAGTTACAGAGAAAGTACAAAGAATGAGAAAAGAAAGAAACAATAATAATAAAAAATACAATAAGATCAACAAAATGAAACAGGTGAGAAGCTGGTGTGGACGAGCTAAGTCCTCACTGATCATCGTCATCGTCATCGTCTAATACTGCTACGTTCACCTGAGGTATAGAGTTAACGTTGAGTCGATGGTCGTAGTAGTCAAACCTCGAGTTCACCAGTCGTACCTCCCTCCGAAGTCGGCCAAAATCTGCTGAAATGGCATTAGCCATCATATCCAAGTCCTGGCCCAGTCTGAGAAAAGAATTCTCCAAAGTAGCCTGCTCTCCAGGATGCGTTCCTCCCTAGAGGCACTCTCCACCAGTCTTCTTAATAGTTGATCTTGCCCGTCCTTCAAAGCCCTCATAGTAGACATCATGCCCTCAAAATCATATGCACCACTCTCAGGTGGTGGGGCTCTATGCTGTGGGCCTGCAGCTCTAGTGAAGCCAGGATCGGAACCTCTCGACTACTAAGGCACCTCCTCAAGGATGTCCTCATCCACAAAATCCTCCTCCCCATCCGGAGGAACATAGTCCTCATCCTTTTCACTAGACTCCTCCTCTATGGGAACATCCTCCATAGGGGCAGCCCTCCTATCCCTACCTCTCTGAGCTCCTGCTCTCTGAGGTACATCTATAAGAGTGTGGAGACCCATCCTCAATAGATTTCCCCTGTCGAACTTATTTGCGGGAGTCTTTACCTCCTCACCACTCTGGTCCACCCCAAACGACTCAAAGATCCTGGTGAGGATCCTGCCATATGGAAATCCTCCGTCTTCGGGGTGTGAAGTATGGTGCTCCATCGTCTTGAGGATGACGTAAGGCAAGCACAAGTGCTCGGCGCCTCCCTCTAAGGCCGTATAGATGCAGTAAGCTAAGAATGCCACCATGAAGCCCACCTAGTTTCGATGACCTCCTCTGGGGAGCAAGTTGAACTGGACTAATCGGGCAAACACACGAACCTCCGGGAAAAATGATGTCTCGGAATCCGGACGCACACTGCTGCCACAGATGGTCTCATAGATGTGGTCCGGTGTCTCCAAACTCATGAACGGGCCCATGGGCTTACTCCTGGGAGGGCTATAGAAGCGGTGCCCAACTGAAGAGATACCCAAAATACTAGGCAGGGTGTCTACGGTCAGCTGAATGTCCACCCCCTTCACGATACTAATTATCGCATACTCCATGTACTGGTAGGAAACCTCCAGGTTGCAGTAGAATCTACGAACCAACTGCTCGTAGCACGGACACTCTATGTGGAGGATAGACTGCCAGCCCAGTGCTGTGAACCTCTCCTGAAGCTGAGCCTTGTGGAAGTTGTCAACTACCACAGTCTTCTCCATCATTACAGACCTCTTCAGGAAGGCCTGCCAGTTGGTTGCTGCCTCTGAACAGCGAAAGAGCTCCTCGTCATAATCGAAAGAATCAATAGGGGCAAATTCGGGTCTCCCTGTGCAAGGGGCTGGAGAACTAGTCCCCGCACTCTTCCTTTTAGAAGCGGTGGTCTTACGCCGAGTGCCAGAGGATGTGGGCTCTTTGCCTTTGCGAGAAGATATCCTGGCAAGAAAATAGGAAAGAGGGGTGAGTAAGGAAAAAGGAGTAACGAAGGGAATAATAGATGTGTGCGTAGTAAGAGGAAGCCCCAAAACCCAATTCTCGCAAAACAGAAAATGTGACAAGTGAGGAGTGATAAAAAGCCTGTGAATGAAATGCCTGGCCAGTGACATGACAGAGATTATGACAAAACAACAATGTGACGGAAAGGGCATATATATATATAGCATGGCAAGTAAAGGATGATAGAAAAAATTCCCAATTCTCATTGTGCAAGTTCAATCTAAGGAAAAAAAATAAATGAAAAGACTCACAATAGGGTGAAGCATGAAGCTTACATGTTCATGGATGAAATGCCATCATTCTACAATTTAGAATACTCAAAAACATCTACTATTATGATATTGAGGTGAAAGAGAATCAAAAAAACCCAACACAGAGATGGATGTTCATGGGAAGAAATGGGATTTCAAACATAAGGGACTTTCCATGATCTCTACAGCATGTTAAGTACAAATCAAACATAATGCATTGCATTGAGTTATTAATTGGGAAGAAAAGGGCAGAAATTGAAGAAATCCCCAAATTTGAGAAAACTAGGGCACGGTTGGGGTTTCTCTAAAAAAAATGGAGCTGTAAATCCTAAAACTATAAATAAATCACAAAGGAAACATCACATTTTCATGGAAACACTGTTCTATGGAAAGAAACACGGGAAAAGAACCTAGATTAAAGACTACACATGAGTTCTACCCCCCAAGTACAAGTTTTGAGAAGAAAACGAGGAAGAAACTTACTTGTAAGTAGAGGAGTTGAATATTCCTAAAAGCGCTGGATCATTGACTGAGATCGCGAGTGGAAGTGTCACGAAGCTCTCCAAAATCGCCTGAGAGAGAGAGAGAGTGAAAGAGAGAGGAAGATGGGAGAAACAAGAGGAACATGAGCTTAAAAGCCCTGTTCGTTTTTCCCGCTCAGGTAGGACCGGCGGGCCAACCTGCCATCGGTGTCAGCCGCTGGTTGAGAGAAATCTTGAAAAAAAAATGGTATTATTACTATTATTATTGTAATACCCCGCTTCTTAAACCTGGTCTGATTAAGCGGTTGAACCGGTTTAACCATGCAGGAACCGAGCCAGAGGAAATTAGAGCAGGTTCCTTATGGGCTATGATGGCACGGGTGACCATAAACACCGGCTAGCCAGACAAGTCCGAGCCAGTGCCAGAAGAGACAGGAGTGCCCAAACCGCGTACGTGCACCTACCATAAGGCTATGTACGGATAAAACAGGTATTATATCCGTATTTTAAGGTATATACGTATGCTACATCGTATGCTTGGGGTGGGGTTCGCGCCGGGGTCCGAACCCGGTCAAAATCCCAAGTCTTGGCTCTCAGGTGGGTAGGACAGGTGGGTGCACCCACCTGAGTGACCCATCCAAGTGCACTATTCACCTAATTAGGAATGGAATATAAGGCTTTATGATTTTCTTTTCTTTCCATTTATTACCCTCGTACGTTGGTGAGAAAAGTAAAGAGGAGAGAGAAAAGAAAGGGAAGAAGAAAGGAAGAGAAGGAAGAGGAAGAAAAGGGGGATTTCAGAGGTGCCGAAGCTCGGTCTTCCCATTCCGGTGCCGGGAGAGTGATCTTCAACTCTAGATCTACAGTTGGAGGTAAGAAAAGTTGGGTTTTGTGAACATTCACCATACCCAAGCTTTAAACCCTTGATTCGAGTATGGTTTCTTGAGATCTTGTAAAACCCCTTTGAAATGATGAATCTAAGGTTTAATAGATGATTTATGTGTTGATCTTGAAGGATTTGAAGAGATATTGACAAGGTGGAAGGAACATGGTGGGTTTGAAGTGGTTGGAGGGTTTGATGTCGTTCTTGAGCAAATAAGGTAAGATGGTTTTCCCTCACTTGAATATAACCTAGATCTAGGTTAGAACCATCCTATAGGACCTTGAAGGTGTGAAGAATGGGTA